>NW_028324301.1:21785000-22035000 GCF_058129835.1 Hydra viridissima | reverse complement strand
CCTCCATCAGCAAAATAACAGGCCTGTAGGCGTCTCGGGAATGCTTCGACGGTGGCGAGCAAGTAGGCAGGGTCCAGAGAATCCCAAGCTTTCAGTAGTGATTTTTTTAAACTTTCAATATTTTTATGCGGCTTTTGGCATGCCTTTCCTTCTAGGACGCTCCAGACTGAGAAATCCATCGGGTTAAGATCGGGGCTCGATGGCGGCCATTGAGAAAAGTTGATAAAATCAGGAAAAGTTGCCGCACAAAAATCCTGAACTGTCTTCTTTTTATGGGCTGGAGCTCCATCTTGCATGAACGTCCAAATACGATTTCCAAGTTCTTTTTGAGCCCAAGGAACAATTTATAAGTAAATAAATAAGAAAATAAATAAGAAAATACATAAGTGCTTTTATGCTTATATTTTCACAAGATGAAACCGTCTCGTGTGCGGATACTTTGTGGTCACCCTGTATGGTTTTGCTAAGGGTTGGGAATAATTTAAACAAATTAAAGTTGCCAAAATACCGAACTTCTATCTGTGTTTTAGTAATGGTGCATTTAATAATGGTACTTTAAACAAAGAAATTTGCCTTATGTACTTAAAATAATATAATAACCACGAAACTTCTCAAGCAGAAATGCAAATAAATTTTTCTGCACTTAAGAAACATAATCCAGATATTATTTAAATAATTAACACTGCATCTTCTGTCGCACAATACTTTTTGCCAAAGGTAATCAGTGAAACTAGACTGGAAAAAAAATATGAACTTGCACTAATTACTTAAATTACATTTAATCTAAATATATATTCATTTTATATATGGTCAACAACACAATTATAAAGATGTTTTTTATTTTCCGGATGTTCAGAACAATGCTTGTATTGTTCCCAATGAGTATTTTGAGTACAATATTTCGATGCTTGTTCACTAAAGATTCCGAGTGAAGTTTGATGCTATAACACAAATTCTTCAACATGGCAGAATTTTTCACTTCGTGTTTAAGAGTAACCCCCTCAAATTGAGGGGGTTGTAAAATTTACATGGTCACCGTTTCTAAACACTAAGACACGGTTATCACGGATTAAGATAATGCCAACCTAGCTGACCCAAGAACGGCACTTACATGGGATGATAGCGTACACATCAAGGTACCCTGTCATGGAAATTTTGAAATCATTTTATTTTGTCCGCGGAAAATAACTTCATTTTTGCGCAAGATAACTTCATTTCAAATTGAGTGAAATTTTGACTTCATAGTGCGCCAATAAAAACACCTGTAGAATGAGAATCACTTTATATAGTTTGATAAAAATTGGTGCAAATGTATAGCCACACCAAACTCTGGATAAAATTTCAGTCGGATTGGTTAACTGGTTAAGTAATTATGGCAGTTTTTAAACTTTGTTAGTTTTTTGCTTCTTATACCTCAAAACGTTACCGATTACTGCGATATTTGGTCACTATTTTCAAATTATGGTTACATGAGTGTTCTACGATGTAATACCAACAATTTTGATTATAATTATTTAATTGCTACATGTACCGTTTCATTTTATAGACTAAACTATTGATTTGCTATTTAAAGCGTGGTTTGACTTGGCTTACGCATTGCGTGAAAATTTCAGCATTCCCTAGGTATAAACTAAGGTAGATCAGATCAACATTTAAAGGTTTTCTTCCCAGCAGTGACTTAGAAATCACCAACGGAAAAAAAGATTTTGGTACAGTTTGGATTGTTGCTCACTGTAATGACTTTTCAAATATTGTGAATCATGTTATTCAATCTCGCAAAATTTCTGGTGGCTGTTTTGTTTAGCTCGGAATTGATGGTGGCAAAGGTTTTCTCAAATTTTGTCTAAGTATTGTCGATACTGCGTTATGGAATGAAACCAGCTCACCGCCACAAAAACAGCCTCTCCCTCAAAGAACTGACAACGACACTTGAGTTAAGAGACAAATTCTTGTTCCGGTATGAGAAGATTCAGAAAATCACTCCAAAATTGAACAAATCTGGTCTCTGATTAATACAAATAGACTTAAACTAATTTTGGCTATATAGTTTATACTATACAAGAGGTTTGGTCTACTATAGAATAACGTTTTTTTTTCCAAAATAATATTTTCTTCGACGTGAATCAAGAAGGTAAAATTATTAAAGTATTTTTTTCCTCAAGTTCCAACTGCCGTAATTTTTTTGTAAACCATCCTCATTTGAAATCATCATGAACATATAAAAGTTTTGAGTTTGCTAGGAAGTTAACCACCTCGAACACAAAAAATCCCAAATCCACCTGTTCAAACGCAAAAATTAGGCTCGGACAAAATTTTAAAAACACCTTAAATGAACACATAAGCTCTATATAATGCTTCCATAGAAGGATTTTTTTGGTCCTTTTAGATGAGGTTGATCGTGGATTGACAGGGTGTGAGCATGGGATAAACAAGAGAAACAATCTTGCTATGTTAATATACATTCTTGTTATATATTCTGGATGTTAAGTATTTTTAAACTTTACATGATATCGGTTGTACTTTTAAAGTGCCTCATGCACTTGGTGTTGTGACTTTAAAAATCATAACATTACAATTAATCCTAGAGTTAAAAAAAAATGCAACAATGGCTCAAAATTCGGTTAAAAAAATTTGCTAAACTAAAGTTAAACCAGCATCTGAGTAAGTGTTGAAAATTTTCTCAAGCGCAACTACGTACGCGGCAGCACGTATATCCAATCCAAGGTCATACTCTTGTGCACATTTCATGATGCGCTATAAGAAATAAAATTTAAATGATGAAAATGAAGAAAAAAAAACAACAACAATCATATTGTAATAATTGAAAGCAAATAAAAGGTAAAGATTTCACAAAAAAAAACAGGTTTTAACTTTTTTTACGATGCACTAAAATAAACTCACATTGGCTGATCTTTCCATAGTAAACTCAAGACCAGAGTGAACAATATCTTTTTCAGATGCACCCTGCAATTGGTTGCAAAATCGATATTTTAAACGATATTGTACGATAATATAGAAAATAGTAATAACTAACAACTGAGAAATCAAAAACTTACCCTGATCTTTTTCTTAAACGAATCCGTTGGAGTAATTGGAATAACACCATTAAAGTGTCTTTGCAAAGATTCCTGAACAGAGTCAAGCAGATGGTAATTTGATTCCTCTTCATACTTCCACGTCAAACGACCATAAGAAACATGGTTAATGTTTTTAAGCCATTCAAAGTATGAAACAGTTACACCACCTGCATTGATGTAAAGATCAGGGATCACAAGACGTTTACGAGATTGAAGAATCTTATCTGCATCAGGTGTGGTAGGTCCATTAGCACCTTCTGCAATGATCTACAGTAAAACCATCAAAAAAAAAAACTTAAATTTATTCTACATTTTTTTTTTTTTTTTTTTACAAGGAAAAAAAAAATTTTTTCATACTTTTAGAGAGAAAAAGGATGTAATACTTTCAAAAAGACTTTTTCGATATCAAATGATTTTTTTTTGCCATTTACATTTACCATTTATACATACATATACATGGTTTAAAACAAGTGACTGAATCAAACAAATAAAGCCAAGTTTTAAGTTTAACCTAACAAGTTTACTTATTTCCATACAACATCAAGGTGCCTTAAAGTTGTTACAGTTTTAAAAAGCTAAGTAGTTTAAATTGTTTTTTAGATTGATGGAAAAACCTTTAATGTATTTTCATTGGAGATAAAAACAACTATTCCCATATTTTAATGCTTTTTAATAGAAACCTTGGCTTTGATAAAAGGTGCATTCTTTTTAGTGATTTGTCTTTCATTAGCAGCAGGAACAAGTATGTCACACTGAGCTATCATTAAATCTTCATTAGTATCAACTGCATTAGGGAAACCTCGAATTGTGCCATTTGCCTAAGATTAAAAAATAAAAATTAAAAGTTATTGATTCCAAAAAAAACTTATTTTATTATTTGTGACTTCTCTTTTTTCATGAATACACTTTTATTTCAAATTCTCAATTATCATTTAAAGGTTTTCATTTTGAAAAATAGAGCATACAAGTTTCTTTAACCCTATCTGCATCACAGAGAAGAGGAGGACATACATATAAAAAATAAAACTGAGTTTGATCTTGTATATTGTAAATTTACCAATTTCTTTTTAAATCCAAATTACTGTTAAAAGAAGTAAGATGTGGGCAGATTGAGTTAAGTTATGTAAATCCATATTTGTACAAATTTTTTTGTTGGATACATTTAGAGTACTATTCCTCATTGCTGGGTTACAAGAACCAGCATGATTATATTTTAGAAATACTAAAATATACCAATTTGTAATCTTCTAGTTCTTTAGGATCAATTCCATTAGGATTTTTGATACTTCCATCATATTCAATTACCCCAACACATTTAGCACCATAACGATGTAGATAACGGCATGCATGTAAGCCAACATTACCAAAGCCTTGTACAATGAAGGTTTTTCCTTTTAAACCGGGTGTCAAACCAATCATATTCATGTAATATTCATTGTTTATAAAATTATCAATGCCATGATAAAGACCCTAAAATAAAATAAAAAATCACTAATACTCCAAAAGCTTTTCTGGTAGAGAAACCTTAGCTAGATTGCAGAACATGCTTTCTTTACTTAAGATTTGTTTTAAGTATTTAAGACTTTAATCATTAATGTAAAATTTACTATATGGCAAGTTTACTGTAAAATTAAACTTGAATTAAACATTTAAGTAATTTAAAAGAGGTATAAACTATAAAAACAAGAAATATTAAGTTGAAACAACAACTTTGTGTTATAAATACTGGCCTGACATTGAATATTTGTATTTTAAGAAAAATTATTCCCCATACTTTTAAGAAAAATAAATCCCGTAAAACTCAGTGATATTTGAAATATATGTTTGTAGTAGCTTTTTAATAGAAGGGATTTCTCTATACAAATTTTAATAATACAATTGCTTTGACATTAAAAATAGTACAGAAATAGCTATAAAAATGCAAATGAGAAAAAGTTTTTAAAAAGGAATTTATATAAAAAAAAAGGTGATTAAAAGCTAAAATCTTTTAAAGAGATTGAATGGAATACTTAATTTTGTTATAACAAAAAAAAAAACTTTGAGATTACCTTATAAATAACTAATATCTTTTTTTTTTTTTTAAAAAAAAAAAACAAAAAAAAAACACTTTCATATTTAGAAAATTGATATTTTATCCACAAAACTCTAGTTAAGTCTAGAATATTTGTATTTTAAGTCAGAATATTTGTTTTAAATTTTAAAAAATTTAGAACATCACATACAGTCTTGGTTTAGTAGATTAACATTAATCGACTAGTGAAAAGAACAAACCAAAGAAGTGGTAATAGATATAAGATTATAAACAATCTAAACTCACTCGGCCAGTTGCAGATGTTCTTCCATGAATTCCACCCTGGCTGATAGGTTTCCCTGTCACACAACCTGATGCATTCATGTTTCCATAACCAAGTGTCATTGCAAAAGTATCAGCCATCCAGCTCATTTCTCTTTCACCAGTCCCCATATCAGGGGCAGGCACATCAATGCCAGGCCCAATAAATCCTTTTCTAGCAAGCTCAAGTGTAAACCGCCTTGTTATTTTTTCAATTTCATTATCCTAAAAATATGTTTTTTACCCATTCTCTACAAAATGAAAAAAAAGACAGGGAAATCAAATGAACTGCTAAATTGTATTCTGGTTTTTACGAATGATATTTTCAATTCAAAATAATTTCATTTAGACTTTAATTCTTCTATAGCTTTAATGTTTATAGTCAGGGAGAGCTTTCTTGAACTGAAACTTTTTTCTCCTTAAATATTATTAACATTATCAGAAATACTAAAGTTGAATAAAAAATCCTACCGAATAATCTGGTTTATGAATAGCTACTCCTCCCTTAGCACCTCCAAATGGTACATCAACAACAGCACACTTAAATGTCATCAACATAGCCAAAGCCTTTACTTCATCCATATTAACATCAGCAGCATAACGTATACCTTATAATTATAATTAACACATACCAGTCAAATTATCTTCATATGGTTAGTGGATCTTAGGAACCCATTATTATCTTAATTTTTATTCAATACTTTTAAAACACAGCAAAACTTTTATTCAGTAAAATACACAAAAATTATTAAACGAAAAAAACCAAATTTAACTCTAATAATTGATGATCAACAGATTAATGGCCATGTTTAACCGATAAGTTCTTCTAAAAATTGTTATGAACTTTTTATAATTTGTTTTTATGATCTTTAAGATAAATCACTTTTATTGAGCATACTTTGCTTTAAAAATTGGGATAAATGTTTTCAGAAAATTCATTTATTACACTAAAATAAACTGAATAAAAAAAAAAATATTTTGGTTATCAATTTTTTTCTTCTGTAAAATAGAAAATTTCTTTAAAAAGTTTCTTATAGACCTAATTTATGATGATTTTTAAATCTAAAACTAATTTATTTTTGCTCTCAGAAGATTTGAAATATTCCTCACTTATATATAGATGAGAATTTTTTTTATACAATTACCTCCTTTACAAGGCAAACGATGGTGACTATGTTGAGCTCGATATCCTTGAATAATAACTATTTCACCATTATCTCTCCTTAAGGGAAAGGAGACTGCCAAAGCTGTGTTTGTTGGTTTAATGATATCCAGAATACCTTTTAAAAAAATATAAATATAAATATATATATACATATAGTTTTAACTTGTACAATTAATTTTATTGTTTATTATAATGATAACATGTTTCAATGGATATATACACAATTACTATTAGCATGTTTCAATGAATGAATATTTTAAAAAGAAGATTATTTTAACAAAACAATTATCTGAAGATTTTTATGGAGATTGTGATAAATTTTCAATACAATATTGTTTTTCAAGAAGGTAACAACAGGGACAATTGAACAGTAAAAATAACTTAACACATTGAGGGACAGTAGGAACAAGTGAAGTTTAAAAATTAACACTATATGTTTTTGTAATTTTTAGATTATTAGAAGTATAGTTTTACTTTTTCTTTAACTTAATTTTGATTAATTCAGCATTTTTAATTAGGTTGCGGCTATAATCCTCATGCCACATAGTGAACTACACTTTGACAGCTATAGACGCAAGTGTCCATCAACGGGTTAATAAGAAAAAATTCATACTTGAATTTTATGATTACTTAGGAACAGCACATTATTTTGTATAAAAATAACAATAAAAAAAAACATTTACAAACAACCTTTAATCATAGATAGTAGAAATTACACATCTGCCTACGGACCTTAAGTTTGTTCTTCAATATTATTTTAATACCTACCTTTAATGTGTTTTTCCCTAATTGAAGGATCTTCTTGTTTTTTGCCAGGTGCAGGTTTTCTCTCCAAAAGTCGCTTTAATGTTATGGCATGTGCATTTTGAGCGTAGATGCTAACCATCTCCAGGAAATTTGGTTCACCATCGTTGGCATTGCTATTTAACACTGAAGTGCTAGATAACATTGCACATCTTGATGTTTCCACCACATTATTCCTCTTAATATTATGACCAGCACACTTGGAAAGAGATGATGCGAGCCTGAACATGATGAATCTACAAGAGACTTGAACACTGTTTTAGCAGGCAGAGAAAGTTTTTGTTTATAATGGTTTGTAACAAGTAATTAAGCGTTTAGTCTGTGGTCAAACTCACATGAGAATAAAAAGTTGAATGAGTTGAAAGAAAATTCCTCTTCCCTCATACACACCCTCAAATAAAAAACAAGAGCGATTCACTATGATTTCGTCAGAATAGTTTAATTTTGAGTTATTTTAAGTTTGTTTTTCCTAGCACAGTCTTATTCTTAGAAATCCTTTGCTATAAATCGCAAGCAACGCTTGATATTTTATATAAAGTGTTTTTTTTTAACGAAAACAGCACGCTGCTTTTTGAATCAGAAAACTACAAAAAACTGGTTATGTTTGAAAAACCAGTTACTACTTAATTTAGGAAGATTAAGATATTTGCCGATTAAAAGGTTTATGATCATTGTAAAAACATCGGTGATCGTTAAATTAGAAAAATTTATAAAAAACTTGTACATTTAAAAATTCGACTTGAATAAAAAACTTATAGATTTAAAAATTCGACTTAAAATAACTACTTTTGATTTTTAAAAAACTCAACTGTAGATTTTTCAAGCTTACATAAGAATAGCAAATACTGTTTAAAAATAAAATACAAGAAGAGTCAAAAAGTACACAAGCTAACTCAATTTGTAATCGGGATAGTTTTACCTCTTGATTTATATTTGACCAAATAGATATTCCGACCCTAAAAATATACAATGTCGTCAAAATCTAACGGAAAGCCTACACATTTTTTAGACTAGGATTTTTCAAATTAAAAAATGAAATGACTAACCGGATACTTAAAGAAAGCTTTCACGAGTTTTAGGTTGGAACATTCTGCAAATTTCTGGCTCATGTAATATATATAAAGGGAGCCCGTCAAATCTTATTACGGATCCTTACTACTCATAAAATCTCATAACAGCTCTTTGCTGCAGGCTGAAAAATGGCTCAATAACTCACGTAATCATGCGATACACTTACCAACTATACACTTGAAGACTGTACGAGTTCAAATCCTGTTTAATTACTATAAATTGTATCGGTACCTCAACCAAATTTTCGGGAAAGCATTGGAATAGAGAAACAGTTTAACATTTAGAATATGAGGTCACATCTTTGAAAGTTTAAAATACTTCAAGATTAAACCAGAGTAACTAAAATCCATACGCCACTTCGGCTAGTTATTTAAAGAACCATTAGTTGTTGTATTCATATTATGTCTAAACTATTATTGTAGTACTATTATCAGGGGCGTGTACAGGAATTTTTTTGGGTAAGTCGCAGTTTTAACCCCCCCCCCCCCCAAAAAAAAAAAAAAAGTTAAATTTTAGCATCCCCCTCCCCCCCCCTTCCTCATTCACAAACGCATATATGAGGTAAGACGGCTTAGCAATCGCCCGATATTTTATCGCACATGATGCTAACCATTATCAAACATCATCGCTTCGCACGCTATCTATTTTTAGAAGAAAATGATGATAACCATAGTCAGCACCAACGCTTAACAATTACACACGACCTATTCTTATATGAAGCAAAAAAAAATTGTTGAAAAACTGTCTAAACTTTATGTTTAAGAAATGTTTAATAAATACTCACTAAACAGGGTGTATGTACCAAGGGAAGTCCAAATTTTATTTTTAATGTTTAAAACCCTTTCTTTCTTTTTATACTTTTTAAAATGCAAGTAATTAAAAAGATACACAGCTTTGTATAAAATAGTTGGGGATGTCCATTGATATATTTTAATATATGCTTGTTGTTAATTACAGTCTTCTCCTCCTGATGATAAATATCAATAGAATTTGACTAAAACTTTACTCAGGGTGTAATTGAAAAAGGAAGTCCGGAATTTGTTCTCTAAGAAATAATTACTTTTATTTTTTTTAAATTAACAAAAGAAAATATTTAAAAAATGAAGTACCTTATAACTTAATAAAAAAAGGTATGTCCATTCAAGTTTCTTATTAATTTGTTTAAGTCAAAAATTAAAACAACCTCCGTTTAAATATATAAATCGTTTTTTTTTTTTTTTAATAAACTTTAGACCGTTCTCGATTTGACAAGCACTATGCGCGAGGTTAGAATTATTTAATTCTATCTCCTATTTTAAAAGTTGGGAGAAAATGAGTTATTAATTTTAGTAAGTAATGATTACTTCTAAAATGCGCTCTATTTTACAAGTTTTTTTCTAATTTGTTTAAAAATAAATTATTTAAAGCATAAGTTATTATTTCTTTAAAAATTAAGACTAAGTTTTTAAATAATTATTACTTTAAGAAAAAAATCAAAAACTTTCTCCCAACATTTAAACTTGGAGATAGAACAAAATAATTCTAACTTGGCGTATAATAAAATACTAAACCGTAAATCTAACTGTTATCCCGGATTAATAACTTCTTACCATCCGTTCGAACAGTTAACCTTGTATAGTTTGCTTAATTATTGCTTTAGTTTATTATAATTATTCGCTCTGTTTGCTTTTATCTACCGACGCATCATATTTACTTAACGAAATATTGAAGTTGTGAAAAAATATGTATATATACATATTTTGGGTATGTCCAGCGACGTAGCAGACATCCCCTAGACACGCCCCTGATTATTATATAATACTCATCAAAGTTATTTGCAACAATAACTAAGTTTTTTTGTCAAAAATATTATTTTTAAAAATTCATTTTAGTGTTTCTTTTTGGCAAGCATTTGCATTTGGTTTTTTGGTTTGTAACGAATTTTAATTTTGATAACAAACTAAGTACAAACTTCTATATCAATCATTTGAAATAAAATCGAATTTCAAATCGAATTTTAAATAGCATTTAGACATACAAACTTTCTATCATTTTGTTTCATCTCTTCAAGACATTGCGCAGAGTTCAGCTGTACAACGTCCAGTGCCGTGGCAAAGGCCCCCCAAACCCCCCATTTGGGGGGGGCCCACGAGATATAAGGGGCCCGTTTTTTAAAAAATGATAAAATTTTTTATGGCATTTTATTATTTTAACAGATAATTATCAATTATATTCAAACTATAAAATAAAATAAATGCTACTAAGACAATTTTAATGTGAAAAAAAACAACTGATGAGAATGGACATCCTTGTTTAGTTTCTGTATCTATATAGTAGCTTAACTCTAAAATTTTTACTCATACTTTTATGAAAAACACGGAATTTTTTAATCTTGACATGTTTCGTAGTTAACATACTACATTTTCAAAAGATTAAATAACAATTTAAAACTCTGGATATAAATATAAAATCAAAATTTGAAGACATTACAGAGAAATATTAACCGACAAATAGAATTGTTACAAACCAATAAAAATTATAATACAAATTATGATATCATAAATAGCATGCAAAAAATTATGTAAATAAAACAAACTAGATTGACAAATTTATATTATAATGAACAGTTTATTTAAAGATGAGTTTTCCTATTTCACATGGAGTTTTCACACCGGGATATTTCCCGGTGGGCCGTCAGCAATACAACATTTTAAAATTTTATAATATTTTAAAAAGTATTTTCTTTAATTTTTTTAATAACTTTCTAGAATAGTAATAAAAAATTGTGAGTTGAAATACGATTTGAAATATTGATTTCTGCGTGTCAGTTGCTTCATTTGACTGTATGATGTGTGTGTAGTTGGTTAAACCGAAACGCAATCGTCATTATTCAAAATTCGTAGTGAGCGTGGCTGAATCAGCTGAGCCGGTAAGTTTATTATTTTTAGGAGACATTATTATTTTTCATTTAATTTATTTGTATAAATTAAATAGGTATAGTACTATAGTAGGACCTAAAAGTAAATTTTATAAACTATCTGTTCTATTTTTAGGTATTAATTATTGGAATGAAGAAAGTGAAAAGTGGTGCAGCTAAGAGAAGAGAAGCAGCTGCAGCCAGGGAAGTAATAACTAAGTACCCCAAACTTACACAATTTTTGAAACCAGCAGTTCAAGCTGATGGTGAATCAGTAGCAATAACAGAAACCAATAATGATGTTACAGCCAATGCAGAAAATGATTCTGTTTCTTGTTTTGGTTTGTCTGCTGAAGGAGACTCTAATATGGCAATCTGTGAGTGTATACCAACTGCCACAACACTGCCACTTCTTTTTCTCAGTGATGATCCTTCTGATTGGCCAGAAAATGTTTCTGATGCACAGAGGTGTGACATTGTTGAACGTGGTGTAAAGCAAATTGAGATAGATTTTCCACACAATCAAGAAAGACGACGATTTTCAGTGACTTATTATAAACGACAGATGAAGAATGGAGAAACTATTGTACGGTCATGGCTTGTGTATTCTATGAAAAGTAATAAAGTTTTTTGCTTCTGTTGCAAACTTTTTGGTATATCAGATTCACCATTCCGACAAGGGATGAACACATGGGAAGGTTTATCCAAAAAACTGAATGATCATGAAACAGGAAGTACACATCTCAGGTGCTTTGAACAGTGGATGACATTACGAAAAGGTAAACTGTTTTAAAAAAAATTTTGTCATTAAATATAATAAATATTTATATATTTTACCAAATTCAACATTGCAGGCATAATGAATCAAACAACCATTGATGAGCATCAATACAAGTTGCTTCAAAAAGAGCGAAAATTTTGGAGAGCAGTATTGGAACGATTACTAGACATCACTCTATTTCTTTCTGCGAGGAATCTTGGATTCCGTGGTTCACAAGAGGTCATTGGTTCCAAGAACAATGGAAACTTTCTTGGGTTGTTTGAATTGATGGCGAAGTATGATAGTGTGCTCGATGAACTTTTACGTCGGATTCAGAAGAAAGAAACTAATGAACATTATTTGAGCAATGATACCCAGAATGAGTTGATTGAATTGTTAGCCAAGGAGATTGAAGCCGAAAACCTTTCCAAAGTAAAGAAAGCGAAATATTTTTCCATTATTTTGGATTGTACGCCAGACGTTTCACATAAAGAACAAATGAGCATAATCCTACGATCAGTAGTTTGCATTCCTGGGACAGGTATCAACATTTCTGAAAATTTCTTTGGATATCTCAAGGTAGATGATACCACTGGAAAAGGGCTTTTGGATGCCTTTCTAGATCAGACAAAAAAGTGGGAATTAAGTATTCTTGACTGTCGAGGCCAATCCTATGATAACGGTGCTAACATGAAAGGAAAGGCAAAGGGTGTTCAACCTAGGCTTCTTCAAATGAATCCCAAAGCTCTATATGTTCCGTGTGCAAACCATTCACTTAATCTAGTCATTGTTGACGGTGCAAAGTCATCCAACAGTGCAATTACTTTTTTCGGAGTTCTTTCAAGATTGTATACACTCTTTTCATCATCTCCTGCTCGATGGCATATTTTAAAGTCATGTATACCCATTTCTGTCAAGCCTCAATCCGATACCAGATGGGAAAGTAGAATAAACTGTGTGAAACCTCTTCGCTATCACCTGAAAGAGATATTAGAGGCATTAGAAAAATTGGAAGTGTATGCTCTAGAGAAGAGAGATGGCGCAACAGCTACAGAAGTATGTTCGCTGATGGAATATATGATGACATGGCCATTCATATTGTCAATCGTTATTTGGTATGACGTTTTATACCAAATTAACAAATCAAGTAAGCTTCTGCAGTCCTCTACAACTTCCCTTGATGTCTTGGATAGTGAAATAAAGGCCACATATGCATTTCTTCAGCAATATCGTGAAACTGGATTTTCAGACGCACACATGAAAGCATCAGAAATCGCAGAAGTGTTGGACATTGCAAAAATTTTTCCAGAAGTGCGTTCCCGACAAAAAAAGATGATTCATTCATACGAGTGTGCCGATGAAGCTCACACCATCCAATTAGAACAGAAGTTTAAAGTTGATTTCTTTTTACCACTCCTTGATATGTCAATGGGATCAGTAAAGGAGCGTTTTGAACAAGTCAGTAGTATCACAGAGCTCTATGACTTCCTATACCGTTCTGAGAATCTTATTCAAATCTGTAAAGAAAATTCTTTGTCTTTATATTGCAAAAATTTGCAAGCAAAGCTTGGCGATATAGATTCGGATGATCTGGAAATGGAATTAAAACGATTTGTCATAGTGGTACAGGAGAAAGAAAGTACTCACATGAAATCTGCACATGATTTTCTTAATTACATTTATAAAGAAGAGCTGCAAGAAACTTATCCAAATCTTGCCATTGTGTTACGCATAATCCTTACCTCACCAGTAACTGTCGCAAGTGCTGAACGTAGCTTCAGCAAGCTAAAATTGATTAAGACTTTTCATAGGTCAGTATATTTAATCTTGCTACTTTATACATAATAGATGTAGCTCTATGCATTTCTTTTCACTTTTTATAGGTCAACAATGGTTGATGACCGCTTGTCTTCTCTGGCGATGCTGTCAATTGAGAACGATGTGGCAAGAAAATTAAATTATGAGGAGATAATCAACAAATTTGCAAGTATGAAAGTTCGCCACAAGTCATTTCTGTGACAATTGTGAATATGTGATTTATTACAGGTTTTGAAGTATTACCAATATAATATAACAAACATTATTCTGATAATTATCCGTACATATACGTTTGTCTATACTTATATGTCTTATTTTTGATGTTTTTAGCCTTTAGAAAAAATGTGACGCATATATATCCTGTAATGTGATGCCACAAAAATAGGGCCCAAAAAAATGATTTGGGGGGGGCCCAAATGTACCACGCCACGGCACTGACAACGTCAAAACACAGTATCTGTATTTTTCATAATTGGATATGAAAATGATTTTGTAAAGTACGTTGGACCGCCAACTTAACTTCATACTTATCACTTGAAACTTCATACTATGAAGCTACTAATACTATGAGTTGTTATTCGATTAAGTCTGTAAAACTTATTTTTCAAAAATAAAAAAATACGAATTAATATATCCTTGTCATACTAAAATCTTGTGCTGCCTTATTCTAATAAACTTAAAAAATAGAGTTCTATTTTAAAAAATTTGAGTAAATTCAATTTTTCTTAAAAGACTGATATTTTTTTTATTTTACTTTATTTGTTATTCGTTCGATACGAACGAAAACTTCAAATCCGGTGCTTACGTATTAAGCACCTTATACAACAAGTGCATGATCTTCTTCTTTTTTTTTTTTTTTTTTTTTACAGATGCGTAACAATTAATAAACAATGAAAAGACTGATTTACTTTTTTTTAAAAAACAATTACAGTATGGATAAAGTTCAGTGAACCCTAAGGTGCCAAGAACTCATATTTTTTAACTAAAAAAAATTCCTCAATTTTCCTAAGTATAACCTAAAAATAAACGCTAAAATGTTTAAAAACTATTAACAAAAAATGTAAAGATGTTAATTGTGTTCATATCGGAGTTAATAAATGGCAGAAATCTTATTGCCTCTACCTTTCTTTCACAGCCGTTGGCGGTCACCTCCCAAAAAAATTGGTCTTAAGGCAGAACGTTACTTTACCGCCGGGAGGTTTTATGAGTGAACTAAATTAACCTCGATAATTTTTGTTGTTGTTACTGTTTTTTAAATTAGTAAGCATCAGTGCTTAATTTTTTAGTTTTTAAAAAATGACAACCAACTTCTATATTAGTCTTTTAAGGTAAATTGAATTTTCTAAAGCTTGTTACAATAAAACTCTTAATGCGCTTGAAGAAGCAATTTTTTTGGTATGAGAGTGTTCATTTTCACTCAAAAATTGTTTTAAAAATAAAATTGACAGTTTTCTGATAGCAGTTTTTACTTTATTCGTTTAATTCGTTGTAAATGGAAAATCTAAAAGCCGACGCCGACTTGAATTAGTGAGAAAAGGAGGATGTTAAACATAATTTGAGGACATTATGCGACCCTCCCTCCTCTTTCTTAAATAGAAATTTGTTATCCATTAAGTAAAAATTAAATTTGTTATCCCTTAAGAAGCACCCGTTAGGAGAATCGTAAATTAACTTCAAGCGTCGGTGTGTTCATTTCCGATTATTATAACTGTAAAACTCTCCTAAGTTGTGTTAACGCTTTTTACGGAAATCTTTTAAATGAAGTTGATTGGTTTTTCTATTACAATCAATACAATTTGTTTAAATGTTTTTTTACTGGTGATGACGACAATACATACGGTTTCTCACGCTCTACAAATATTAAACAAATATTCCTGAAAAGAAATGGAATATAAAAACAAATACAATTATTAACCCTTTAATGACCGAAAAAACTCTGAAAGAAGTCGTGTAAAATTAAAATTTATAAAAATGAAACGGCCGACAAAAACTAATACGATCTAATTGAAAAAGTCAAATAATACTAAGAAAAACTTTTTCTTAAGTTACGCGAAGTATTTTTGACCAGGGGCCAATGCTATAAACATAAAAAACGAAGTTTTTTCCGTAAAACACGAAGTTTTTACCGTAAAAAGCGAAGAAAAAAAAAGTCCATTGCTATAAACATTCTAAAAACTCCGTTTTTAAGATAAAAACTTCGCTATTAAATCCAATGCTATAAACGAGCAAGGGAATCGCCTTTTCAGATAAAAAATGCGTTTTTTCGAAAAAAAACTTCAGATAGATTTTTGATCTCAATTTTAGATATTTTCTTCGTGATTTTTGGCGGCCATTGTTGGAACAACGTTAGCGCTTCAAAATCATTGAACATTCTTTGTTTGTGTTTTTATGCAGATATTTTATAGATAAAGCTTAAAAGGATTTTGGTAACTTCATAATAAACTAATTACTTAAAAACTGCATTTAATCTATTATTCAGTTCCTTGTTGTGCTTCGTTAACAATGCATGTATGAATTTAAAATTCCATACTTATTTATGAATGTTTTCGATAGTAATTCTGGTTAAACAAATTTTTCATAGTGTTTGACTAAAGAAAAGTATAAATAGTCGATAAATATGCCATATAATACACAAATACACAACAAAATAATACACAAATACACAACAAATAAAATGCTGTCTAAAGAACTTAAAATGTTACTAGCAATATAAATAAGAGAAAACAAAGAGGTTCTTCTTGGGAAGCTTAGTATGTTTTAATTAGCAAACTATTTAAATAAAAATATGTATTGCTACATTATATTTTATATATATGTATATATATGTATGTATATATATATATATATATATATATATATATATATATATATATATATATATATATATATATATATATATATATATATATATATATATATATATTTCATGTTCTCAGAGACTGTCATGGAATCTTTACCAACACAATTTATAGTATTATACAGTGTAGGAGAAGCTATTTTCAATGTTAGTGTATTAAGTTAATAAAACTATTGGAAGTATATATATATTTACATATATATATATATATATATATATATATATATATATATATATATATATATATATATATATATATATATATAAATTGATATATACTATACATTACATCATGTTATCATTGTTAATTTTATATACTGTAATATATCTCTGCAGTTTTTGAATAGAATGATTAAATTGCCATTATTATTACCCTTGTTATATATCATTAGCACTGTTAGTAGTTTACTTTACATTAGTTTATAACTATTTGTATATAAACTTGAATGTAAAATCTTTATTTAGAAATATGATTGATTACATACTTATATTATGTTAATATATACTATATATTACATACTTATACTATAACATTTGTAAATATATATTTAATATATATATATATATATATATATATATATATATATATATATATATATATATATATATATATATATATATATATATATATATTTAAATATATATTTACAAATGTTATAGTATAAGTATGTAATATATAGTATATATTAACATAATATAAGTATGTAATCAATCATATTTCTAAATAAAGATTTTACATTCATGTAAATATATATATACTTCCAATAGTTTTATTAACTTAATACACTAACATTGAAAATAGCTTCTCCTACACTGTATAATACTATAAATTGTGTTGGTAAAGATTCCATGACAGTCTCTGAGAACATGAAAAAAAATATTTGTGCCAATAAAATGAAGAAATACCATTATTTGGAAAAGTACTGAAATGCTTTTATTTCGCTTAGTATAATGTTGCAAATCATCTTTAAGCCTAGTTTCTAAAAAATCTAATACAGCTCTTGGGACTCGATACTGCTCTCGAAAAACGTTGTCAGAAACATCTTCGTTAAAAAAGCGACCATTAAACTAAAATGATATTGAAAAACAAAACAAAAATATAATTTCTGCGCCTATTTGGTATGATTTCTGATTTTGTTCGATAAAAAATCATTAAAAAAATATATATATATAGTAATTTTAAGTAATGTTTTAAACACCAACCTCTCGAGGCAATCGGTGGCGAAGCTCATTTTCTGCAACTTCGAAATCTAAGTCTTCATCCGAAAAAATTAAATTCATGTTTCTACTTTAATTTTACACAGATTTTTTAAACACCAAATACTAGAATTTAAAAATATTCATAAAAATAGAATAGACAGCACAGCATACTTAATGACTAATTAAATTCATTAAGTAGGCCTAATAAATAAAAGTTACAATAAAAATTACTATTATATTACTACTATATATTACGGATAAAAAAAGTTCGTGAATTTTAGTGACGTTTACGTTTTATGCTTTATAGCAATGGGCGAAAAAAATACAAACAGCGATAAATTCTTCGAGATTACGAACTTTTTTTCGTACGTGAAAAATTGCGTTTTTACGAAAGATTTTTTTTCTCGAAAAAAACTTCGAATTGTTTATAGCATTGGCCCCAAAACATAAGATAAGCGTTAAGAAAGCATTGGAGGGAATTATAAAATAAATTATTGTAAAAAAAAAAAGTTTAGATAAAAACTTTTTACATGTTTTCAAAATTATTTCTTTCCTAAAGTTGTTTCAAGTTTTGCATAAAAAATTTCTTTATGTTTTATCTTTTAAGTTATTTTTCATTTGATATTTTTATGAGCAAATCTAATTTAATTAAGAGCGAATCGTACACTCTTCAAAATAATGAGAGGGTAGGAATTTATTGAAATATGCGTAAATGAAAAACTTGTTTTCGAAATCATAACTATTTTTTAATTACACATGTTTATAAAGCGGGCTTGTTGAAAAGACAAACTCGGCTCGCGGTGGACCATTATTACGAAGTTTACTATGGGAAAACCTAAGGATAAGAAAATAAAAAAACGTGGATTTAAAAATAATGATACGAAGGCGCATTTGTAAATAAAAACGATAATAGCGCAGCGAAAGAACATTCAACTTGTAAAATTCTTAGAATAAAGTTAAGCAATAAATGTTTAAAATAAGATACTATTTTAAATAATTTTTAGATAATATTAAAAACATTTTTACTAGTCCGTATAAAAGGGTAAAAGGGGAGAGCGGGGAGTGATAACAAATCTCATAAAAAATCAAACAATAGGGTAAGAGAGATAAAGTTAATAATGCGAGGGGAGGGGGTAGAGTTACTAACGCGAAACATGTTTTATATCGCTGTTGTGTGTTTGGAGCATTGTTGTTGTAGAGTGTTTAGAAAGTTCCATAGAAGGCAAAGATTTCCGATATTTTGACATTAATCTATTACTCCATTTTTAAAGCTTTCTGCTTGAAACTTTTATGAAATGTCCAACGTCATAGCAATTTTATTATCAGTAAAAACTATATTAAAAGAGCTTCTGGATTCCATGGTCCAACTCTTTGAGTCAAAAAATATTGCATTACATCTTTATTCGTTATCTTACTGAAAAATTTTAGTGTGAAAAACTCTCTATAGTTTTTTTTAACAGTTTTATTCCAGCTCTCCTGAGCTTCCTCAGATGAAAGCCCTTTCGGAACTTTTTTTTCCTATGACAACTGGATTGATAGCATCTTTGAATAAAAATACACAAAGAATTACGTAAAACCTTTTAAGAAGAACAGGATCCAGGCCTAGGATCTCTGAATCTTTTGTTGCATCATTGCCACCTGTTTTTAGCCATCTAGAGCCCAAGTTCACTCAGCTACAGCCTTAACTTTTGTGGAGGCAGCATTAAAAGCATATTACTTATGCATAGAAGTTATTCCACCTAAGTCTAAATGCAACTGCATTTGTCGATCTCAAAAATGCAATACCCCGATTAGTGTGTTTTGAATTTAATCTACAAGTACTGCAAACCCTGAATGAGAAAACAGAAGAAATGAAAGACTAACATTAGTAATCGTTCGTTATTTGCAGATGATGTGTTTGCCGTAACCACTATTAGAGTGGTATTTGATAGTGTACTTTTCGATAACTGTTTCGATAACAGCTGGACATAAAAGTTCTTTAGCATTACAAACAGTTTGAGTAAACTGAAATTTCCAAACAAAGTTGATAAAAATCGGACTCGTCGATGCTTTTCGGGTTTAAAACTACGTAAAATTGTTTTATTACACCTACTAAATAAATATTACCCTTTTTTAAGCTTTATATGCTTAAAGAAAAGTAATTTTTTTTTTTTTACGTTGAGTAAATCAATTTATTTATATAGTTTCACTGGCTACATAAACTTTCTTTCTTTTTGTTTGCAAAGATTCTATCATATAATGAGAGCATTGTTTGTGAGAAGGATACACATTTAAGCAAACTTTATCAAAAAAGTTATTATGCCATCTTTTCATCAACTTTGCCATGTAAATAAATAATGAATAAGTAACAACCGAAAACAACCAAAAACTATAAAAAGTTCAAAAAAAAAAAATTTAGAGAGAGAAGGAAAGAGAGATTAAGAGCGACTGATGAGTACGGTCGTCTCTTTACAAGGAGAGAAGAAGAAAAGAAAACGAAGTTTTAAAGAGAAAATAGAAGAAAAGAAGAAGAGTTTAACATTGATTAAAAGAGAATAAATAGAAGATTCAAATAAAAAAGAGATATATCTAATAAAAAGAAGATATAAAAAGAGGAGTAATTGATATAAACACTATTGAATACTGCAAGAAGCGTAAGAGAATATTATTTGTATTATATAAACGTTATGAGTAAAAGAGTGCTAACCATTACACACTAGTAGAACATTTGTTGAGTTTTTTTATATAATAGAGTATATTGAGGACGGAAAATAGAACCTTAGCCCTTTAACTACTAAACCTTGCCCGTTCCTAACCAAACTATTCCCAGACCTCGCCCTTTCCTAACCAAGTAATTCCACGCCATCAACCTTATTCCCAACCTCCATACACCCTTCCACTCAACTCTAAACCTAAACCTCCCTCTAACCTTTCCTTCAAAAAAATACAAAATTTTCAGACATTAAATAATTAACTTTATTCAAAAACGCTGCTCTCACAATGTTAAGAAAACTGTTCGCTTTTCTTTAGTAATTCTTAGGAAAATAAAAGATGAGATAAGTAATTGACAAAAAGCAATATATTATATGCAATATATCAAATGCAATAAAATTCATACAATAAATTATCTTTACAATTCAATAGATTAAGAAAGTTAACTAAGAATTAAAGCGCATAATGCTTTACAAAAAATTTTATTGTAAAAAAAAAAAAACTGGCGAGTTATTTTAGAATAATTATTAAAGTTTTTTGATGAAAACTTTATGATTATTCTGCAAGCTTACTTAAGTTTTCAGATTTCATAAAAAAAAGTAAAATTACGTTAATTAACTTTATTTGCCCAAAATTTAACCATTCCTTCGAGCGTGTTAAAATCTCGACCAAACATATCCCAACATAACGTTTTTAGAGTGATACTTAAAAAAAGATTTTTAAGCAATAATTCAAGGTATTTTATGATCAAATGATAAGTAACCGCTAATAATCGACTGATATTTTTTAATGCTATTTGATTTGTCATTAAGATCATCAAGATTGAGACTTAAAAACAAAGGATGGCTGCTAACTAAGTGCAACTTATTTCAAACAAGTTAAAACATTCAGGTTGGTACAAGATCAGACTGAAATGGCATTAGGAACCATCAACGACTTGATTAAAAAATAAAAAAGTTTTGGATATTTTAAAAATCATCCAAGAGAAAAATGACACTTAGAATAGATCGACAAATTGTCATGATGATGCAGGAAAACCGATTTTTCTCAGCACCAACAGTGGTCAAACTATATGAGCCCATTTACTATTCAAAATTGATTGAAAGGCAGTGGGTTTAACGCAAGATTTTCATGCAAAAAACCATTCCTTTAAAAAACCCGTCGAGAGCGAAGACTCGTTTTTCTTAAGAAATATGTAAGCATGTCGCTATCATTTTGAATGAAAGTTTTGAGAAATCCGATGGAGGTCAAAAAGTATGAGGAATGGAAGTCGAAGTATTTAAACTCAGTTTCATTCAAGGAACAGTGAAATTTGGTGGAGGCTATATTATGGTGAGGGGAGTGATAACTTACAATGAAACTGGAAAGCAGGAGTTTATTGATGGAACTTATGAACATTGAGGTTTATGCCAACATTCTCAATAAAAATCTTCAGGCCTCAACTCAATAATTGGAAATTTGCAGACAACGACCCAAAGCAAGTTTCAAAGATAACAAAAGAGTTTTTTAGGTTTAATTGCCGGGTCAAGGTCCAGATCTCAATTCAATTGAATACCTGTGGGCTTTTCTGGATCAAAAAGCTGGCGCACAAAGAAAGAAAAAAAGAAAGAAAAACTAAAGATCTTTCTTCAAGAAGTTTGGACTCAAATTGATACGACAAAGAAATTTATTGAAACAATGCAAAATTGACTCGTAAAAGTCAATAAAGTTAATGGTGGCCCAAGTCGATACTAAAAAAGTTCAAATTTTAATTAAGTGGAGTAAATTTTGATCTCAACTGCTTTGTCCCGTTACTTAACGTTGAAAATTTGTTAAGTTTGAATGTACTATTAAATTTTAAGCAAAGAATTCATGTAATAAAGTAAAAAAAAAAAAAAAAAAATGATGTTAATTTATTAACATAATTTTTTTTTAATCTGAATTCTTGATTAAATTTGCTTTTAGAATAATTGGAAAAAGTTTTCATCAAAAGCTTATTTTTTTCCTTAAATAAAAAGTTTAATTTTTCACAATAAAATTTTTTGATTCGGATACTTATCACTCTAACTGTATATCTAAGTAAAAATAATGTATTTAAATGTAATTAATTTAGTCTCTCGTTAAATCAGTAAAATTTCTAAATGTTTCTATTGGTGAATTCAGTTTAAAACATCTTGATTTAATAGATTCAATTCAATGGGGACCGCTGGTCAATTTTATCTCTTTGTCCATTTTTTCACCACTCTGTCCTACCTTGGGTTTAATGAAAGGTTTTTCAGCTGTTTCAGTTAGATTCTAAATATATGAATGATAAAATTAATTTTTATTTGAATTTTAAGCTGTTTAAAATCAATGTATTTAAATATGAAATATTTCAATAGTTTAATTTTTAAAAATTTCATTAACGACATAAAGACGTCCATTTAATTCTAAGTTTTAAAAGAAACTAGTTTTAAAAACCAAAACTAGCTTCTACGTAAGGTGTCTTCATAATTGGGAAAAATGGAAGTGGTAACAAATCTTATGTTTTGAATGCTAGTGGCGTCAAAATAGACAATTCAAGTGAACCTTTCAAAGCCTGTTTGGCATGTTTTTGTTTCACTTAAGCGTGCTACTGAAATTGGGTATTGGAAATTTACAGCTGTATTTTAGAATAACGGCTTTAAAATCTGGAAAACGCATAAATAAAACGCTGAGTAACAGGAGGTTTTAAGGACGAATATTTTATCTTACAAGCTCCTTTTAAGGCTTTTTATGTTCATTACTTTTTCTTTTAAATGTGTTTTTATATAATTAAAAATTTTTTTTCTTCCAATCACAAATTTAATTAGTTTTTCCAATTTTAATTACGATGGAGAATTTCAAAATTAATTTTTTTTTTAATTGTTTAAGTAATTGTTTGTCGAACATAGATTAATTGACCCCCCGAATTTTTCGAAAAAAAAAACAAATTAAGAAACGGGTGGATGGTATTCAGAAAGGTTGCACGCTTGATTGCTCTATATTGAAGCCATCGTTTCGTTATGATATCATTTGTGCATAACTTTTTGCAAAGAGCTCAACTAGCAAAAAACGTGCAAAACTTATTCTATAAAAAGCGAAAGTCCAAAAGTTGTTAACTTGATGTAGTTTTTACGTTTAGTTTCTTAGACACAACATTACGCATACATCTATGTTGGATAGAACACAAAGGTAAATTTCCTAATATTTTCAACCAATGATAATCCGTTTCATTAACTTAATAAAAAAGTAGCGTGAGGACGGCAGTGACCTTATGAAATGTTTAAACTAATTATTTAAATGGTTTTTAATGAGAGAGAAGAAGACGTATGACGGATAGTTGGAATCAACAACATTTTAACAATCTACAAATTTTGTTAACTTTTTTTTTATTATTCTCTGCGTTGAAACATTAATGAACTTGTTTTTCTTTCTCTCCATTAGAAATGAACTTTTCTCTTTTTAGTTGCTCTCTGTGACGTACTATTATGATAATATTTAAGTATATTTTAATTGTTACACTTTGTGGATTATCACATGGAACATCCAAAGGTAAGAATTTCATGTAAGAGTTTCTTGGCCAACATTAATTGCTCAAGATTTAATGTCTATACCAAAGTTCAAATAATTTTAAGCTAAATTTTTTATATCGTTTGATCCTATAAACCCTATATATATATATATATATATATATATATATATATATATATATATATATATATATATATATATATATATATATATATATATATATATATATATATGACCATGAATTCATGAGGATTTTATTACTCATGTTAGATTCTCTTTCTCGAATCTCTTGGATTTGGTGCGGATTGAGCGATTTTTACTATAACTTCAGTATTTTTATTATTATTATTAATTTTTTTTTTGTCTCAAACTTTTCAATCTTAACATTCTCACGTGTTCATTTGGTTCAAGATCTGAATATCGAGCCGGTTTTCAAGAACGTTTTTGACGTTTGCTTAGAACCATTTCAATTAACACTGTCATGCTGGAAAACCTGGATTCAATATTCAAACTGATGCATGCAAATTTGGCTTTTTTTGGCTTTGGCTTTGGCTTGCCTTGGACTCGATGCTTTTAAAGAAAAAAATATTCTAATTTGATCTTCTCTAATCAAATTTCTTTATTGCAAAAAACCTAATTTGCATGACTTTTGACAATTTAATCGCTTGATATTATTGTTTTTTTAACAAAAGGTTTTTTTTCGCGAAAAGTGGTCATAATAACCACTTGTTTTCAGAACATTTCCAATTTTTTTAATGACATTTACTGTAATTTTCGTTACAAAAAAATTCGTATTTATTTTGACTTCTCGAATTTATTTTTCGAATGTATTTATGGTATTTCATTGACCTTTGACGACCGGCCTGAGTTTGTTTCGAAAACTAACCCAATTATATTAAAGGGTTTTTTTTATTACTTCGATGTAATTTTTACTGTCCTTTCAACAAATAATTTTTTTTTAAAGGTTCACAAGCAACTTATCAAATTATTTAATTTTGTAAATTGCAACCACATTTATTGATATCAATTTTATGAACTCGGTGTTAAACAAATAGCGGATGAATAACATTGTTTCGAAGATAGGTTCACTGCAGTTGTCATAGTAATTAAAACAACACACATATATACATACATGCACGCACGCACGCACCCACACATACATACATAGATGCATACATGTATATATATGCATATATATATATATATATATATATATATATATATATATATATATATATATATGTATGTATGTATATATATATATATATATATATGTATGTATGTATATATATATATATATATATATATATATATATATATATATATATATATATATATATATATATATATATTCAGTTTAAAAAATATATTTTCAACAGTTAAATATATTTCAAAGTAAATATTCAGAACATAACTAAATGATTGACTATTTATTTAAAAAGTAAGAAAAAAAACTGCAGTTTTCTCATGAGAAAACTTTAATGAGAATACCAAGTGCTTTTTCATTCTTATTTAAAGCCATTTAAGTTTTTGAATAAAAATCAAAAAATTTCTTTATTGGCATAAATAATGATGATAAAGATATGACAAAATATTTGAGAAAATATTCTTTATAGAGTGGCAATCTAATATTTTTTGAAAGAAAAAAAAAAAAAAAAAAATTCAGATACACTTAAATTTATATTTGAGAAAGTTTGAGGCAGTACCACTTTTACTTTCATTTTATGCTAACAAAGTTTTTATCTATATTTATTCATATCTAAGATTATATTTTAAACATTGAATGCATGCAAATTAGTTCAGCCATTTTATTTTTTTTCTTTTGATTTTTACTCTTCCCTAGCAAAACGTGATATATCCGACTTGAAGAATGATCCAGTACTCAGTTCTCTTTTTGCTCCTGATAAGGAAAACAGCAGGACAGATAGGTCAATATATATACCAAATGATCAGCATAAAAGTGACTTAAATAAAAAAATTATAGAGAGCAGTGATAAACGGAAACGAGATACAGATTTATTGCCAGAGTTGATGTCATTAAATAGTAATAGCAATAACAATGAGCCAATTATCAGTAAACCTGTCCCTATACCTGATAATGATCCAGCTCTTCTTGTACTGGATACGTCTCAATCAGCAGTCAACCCATCTGCCTTGTTTTCTAATTTCTTACCACTTGCTAGTCCTGGTGCTCAGCAAGGTTAGTTTTCATCATGGTGTTTGGTTAACACTTTCAGTGTTATATGAGAGCCATTGGTTTGGATGTTTTAATTAAATTGTTTATGTTAATAAATACTTATCAAACACTTTACACAAAACAACGGATACTTGACGTTTCCTTAACTCAGTCACTATAATTTAAAATGTGGATATGAGCTGTAAATGTTCAAAAAATAGAAACTACATTACAGACATACAAATTATCTACATATTTGTCAATGAAATCTGTGTGTATACTAAAATCTTTTCTTGAAAAAGTTTTTTTAAAATATTAATGAATTTTGTGTGGCACACTCATCATAACACCTTACACTTTATGAATACATATCAGTTATCAGTATACCAACAACTTAGATGGTTTATATGGCTAAATACTACACCTTCAATTCACAGTGATTCTAGTACATACTTGTTGCTAATGCTGTAATACTAATTCTATAATATTACTATAAAACACAAGTGACATACTTAAACAGCACACACCATAGAAAAAGAAATGACAATAATATTTCTATTTAATCATTTTAGTTGTTGCATCTTTTCTTCCTTGGTATCCATGGTATGAAAAATCTAACTCAGTTATTAATAAACCACTTGCAATGAGTAAAAAATCTGTTTTGCCCAACATCTTTGAAGATATTATACCATTAACTGGTAACTAATTTATGACGACATGAACAGAATGTTGCTGACATAACTGATAAACTTATTAGTTAACAGTAATTTACATTTTAATGAATAATATTGACTGTAAAGCAGTTACAACTAATATTAAAAAACTTAGGCATTATACATATTCAAAACTTGTACAATATGTTACTATAAAACATCTACTATAGTATATTTATATAATATATATGATAATTTTGTAGAATCTAATAGATGGCAGTATCCTTAAAGGTTTTTATCATGTTATTTATTTTGCAGTGGATAAGAAAGCCGATGTTCCACATGCTCAGGGTAGCTCTTTTCCAGTTCAACTTAGAGTTCATTCTCCAAATGAAAATCTGATGGGAATAGTTCCTCATGTTGCAGAATATGGTAACATTTAAATAATCTTTTTAAGTACTTTTGTTGTTTAAATTATAGATATTTAGAGATTAAAATGTAAAAAAAAATGTAGTAAATTATCTTTTCTTCAACAAACATAATGATGTTAAAAGTCAAATTGTTTTCTATTTTAAGGGGAAACTGTTGCATCAATACAACAAGCTCAAAAACAAATGGAAGTTTCTCGAAGTTCAATTCCACATCCTTCTAATAACATTGAAATGAAAATTCCTGAAGGTAATCAAGTAATTGTAACAAAAAGTATTATTCCTAACACTATATTCACAAATATTCCTGCACCAGCAGTTGTCGAGAAGAAAAGCGTTGCTAAAGAAGAAAAGCGTCAATACATCCCCTCAATGCAATTAAATAGTTTGTTTTACCCTCAATATCAACAGTATCAAGTCCCACAATATGCAAACTTTATGCAATATGCTCCAATTAATGTTCAACAGAGTGCTATTCAGCAAGCATTTCGAAATGATATTGTACAACCAATTTATTCTCCGCCTATCATTCAAAGTCAGACTCAGCAAAGTGTTGCTTCTTCAAGTATGATTTTTTCAAAACTGTAGTTGTAGAAGTAATAAAAGTATTAGTAAAAATGAATATAAATTGTTATAAGTTAACAAATTATCAAATTATTTTAGATGAGCCTTGCACTGATCAATACCCAGTATGTTCAGAGTTTGCAAAGAACAACTACTGTATAAATTATCCTGATCTTATGAAAATTCAGTGCCGCAAGTCATGTGCTCATTGTAGTAAGTATATTAACAGTTTGTAGTTTCTTCCATATATGTGTGTTGATTATTATATGTTGAGTATTATTCCTTATTCTTTCAAAAAAACTCGTCACTCTTCAGTTTTTTTCTTTTGAACCTTTTTTGTTCCTTACATCAGGATTATTTTTTTTAAGATTGGAGACAAAAAATAGAGATTTTAAAATTTTAGCTCACTGCATTCTTACTTCAGTTTCTCAGAAGTTTACACTTTAAATTAAAGTCTGTTAATCCATTTGAATATATTTTAAAAATTTTCAAAACATTTTATATATTTTATTTACTTATATATTTATTTATCTTCTTCATAATTTTTTATCACAGTAGTAATTAGAGTAACTATAACAAAACTTCATTCTTTAAAAAGAAATTCAAATTTTTATGCTACTGTCAGCATTCTTCTTGATCCTAATATGTAATTTTATTTAAATGTGAATGTTCTGATTAAAATATTTAGTAAAATGATTTTTTCTCTTTTTTAAAGTTATAGTTCAAAATTCTTTTATGCAATTTAGTTGTTCTTCCTACATCTATGGAAACAGCAGTTGCTAAAAACACAACTTCTGATGTTACAGCTCGTTCAAAATCTAATCCCAAAATAGTAAGCAAAACTGAAGATTCTGTAGATTCCAAAGAGATGGGCTCAGGAGATGGTTTTACTACACAGAACTCACAAAAAATATGTATGACTGCCATTACCATTATCATTGTTGATCATATAATTTTTAATCTTTAAAGTTTTAGTTTTATGATTATTCTGATCATTATTCTGCCATGCTCCATAAAATGATCATTTTTTGAAGAGGGTTTGTTTCTTTTTTTTCTTTTTTATTTATTTACAAGTGTTGGTAATTAATATTTTAAATATCCTGTAGCAGTTTAATTAATCAAAAAAATACCTTGTAAGATAAAAAAAATATTAAATTAAAATAATCAATAGTGACTATTTAAAATGATGTTACATTTTTGTAACTGACTTTGTAAGCTTTCAATAAATTGATGAAATCTAAAAAGTGAATGCTAAAGTAAATTTATATCTTTAATCAAAGTACTTTTTAAGGATTTAGTGATCAAATAGTTTTTTACATCTGTCAAGGCTAAAGCTGTATTAATAAAAGAGAGTTGCAGATATTCTACTGTAAAATATTATTTTACTTTAAAAATTATTTATTTTCATTTTGTAGCAATCAAAATTACAACAGTTACTGTGAACAGGCATGATAAGTCTGATGAAAAAAGGAATGCTACTGCTATCAAACACAAAGGATCAGATAAAGGAAGGAGTGCTCCAAATACAAAGAGCAAATATAAAGGAATTGATGGAGAAGGAAGTGGTTCAGGGTCTAGTGGATCAGGGTATGATTATGAACATGGAAGTGGTCATAGTGGAGAGTCAGGATCAGGCTTTGTCTCTGTAACTCCAAAAGTTTTGAATGTTACTAAAATTCTGTTAAAAAAAAATAATACAAAACTACTCCATAGTACTGCCAAAAAATTACCTAAGGCAAAGATCCACCTTGTTACTGTTCAAAAGAAAAAAAGAAACAAAATACCTGCTAAGAAACACTTAGTTTCAAATTTTGAATTTGGTGAGTTTAAACTACCGGTAAAAAAGAGCATTATTCCTGTCTCATCATTAGCTTTTGCAGATAAAAATGGAGATGAATTAGAGAGTGGTTCAGGTGACTCACCAATTGAAACTCCCTCTGTAAAAAATAAAGCTATTTTTAACACTACTGCACAATCGCCAAAACCAGCTTCCACAAAGATTAATAATTCCAAGCATATAGCTAATGTTCCTAACAACTCAAAACCGAAGAATAAAAAAAGTTTAGGAAAAAAACAATCAGTGAGTTCAAAAAGCCAAAAACATGATGAAAAAATAACCAAAGAAAAGAAGAAAAAAGTCCAAGTTAAAAGTTCAGGTAAAGTTTATTCACACAGAATTATGTTTAAATTTAGATAACTTTATAATTGAGGTAAATATTTGTTTTTTGATTTTTTTTTCTTTGCTTTTTCAGTAACCAAGAAAAACAAACAATCAAAAAACACAAGCAATCCAAAAAAGGAAGTTAAACCAGTAAAAAGTGCAGTAATAAACAAGCAACCAAAGAAGTCAGCAGTAGTCAAAAAACAGGAGGTAAGTCAACAGGATGGAAATGCTAACTCTGCTGTAATTGCTGGTAGATATCCAAGGATTGATCTTCGTGCCATTGCAAATGCATTAGCTAAATATGAATCAGCTGCTCTAGAACTTGCAGGTGAATATCCAAAACCAGCACAGTTTGATATGACTGAATATCAAAGATCAAGTATACCTCATCCTGAAAATGTTTATGTCAACACTATTAACCAAAATATGGAAATTGCTAACCTTGTAACCAAAACTGAGAGAGATAAAAAAAGCATTATTCCAAAATATTTAAAACTTTCCACAGATGTTTATAAAGAAGCAGACTCTATTCTTGATACAGAAAATGCTGATAGCCTTGATTCTGTTAGGCGAAGGTTTGATATTCCTGGAGTAGAACCTACATTAAATGATTATTACTCTGAAACTGGAAAAATCAATCCATTCTCTTCAAAACAAAGCAGATATAAAAAGAGTCAAATTATGAAGGTTAAAACAATGAATACATCTTCAGATCCTTATGAGTATTTAAGAAATATGCCACCTGGTGCATCTATGGAACCTATAGCTGATCCAAGGAAGCGATCTAGTTTTCCCTCAGATCATTCTTTTCCTATTTTTCTTATGAAAGTATCACCTGCTGAACAGAAATATAAGCCAGAAGATGGTACGTTTTTTAAAAACTGTTGAAAAGATAAAAATAAATTTTAACTGGCTAAGTTTGTTTGTGAATTAAAATTAAAAGTTATAAATTAAAAAAAAGTATAAAACATTTTTTTAAAAAGTACCATTAACTTTAATAGCATCAAAACGTGGAAAAGTCCATCATCTGAATGCAGAAGGTTTGCCTATTGATGATAAAGTAAAAGAAAATGATGTTGCTTCCCTTATTTCATCTCAACCAGAAGCTTCTCATGATGCCCAACAAAAAGACTCAAATACAGCATTTATAGATCCTTTGAATGTACCTTCATATCCTCAAGCAATGCAGTATCCTTCCCCAACTTACTTGCAACCTGGGTTTTTACAGTATCCAGAAGCACCCATTCTTTCTGAAGAACATGCAGCAGTTTCTTCACCATTAGATTTTACAGTAGATCAGCTCACAGCACCAAGAGCAAGTGCTGCTTTTGCTCATGAAGATGCTGTTTCAACTGAAAATCAGCCAGGGAAAAACTCTTTAAGTGAGTGAACATTTTCTTACTTTTATCAAAATTCGACTGCTTTTTTAAAATTGATATTTTCATTAATACATATTTTTGCTTCAAGGGAGCAAAATGTTGAGTGCATTTTTTACTGTAAAAAATGGTGAGAATGGTCCGGATGAAGGATCTGGTTTAGGGTCAGGCGACAAGACAGGAAAAAGTAAGTTATTCTTATGTTTAGAGTTTCAAGTTGTTTGTCTAATAGGTACTTTTGTTTTTATGTATAATGTTTTGTTTTTTGTCATACAGAGTTTAAAATTGTTTCATGTTCATTGAAATAAGTGCTGTTTCATTCTGGTTCCATTTTGAACTCATGGCTTCCATTTTAAAAAATTCAAATTTCATGGTTTGCATTAATCAGTTTTCCCTAAACTTCATAGCCTGTTAGCTTGCCTATAAAGATTTTTTTTTTTTTTCACTGATTACACTACAGCTAATAAACCACGCACAAACATTAACTAAAACAATGACAATGCTATGGAATCTTTGGCATTTTATTCCTGTCCTATTTTTTGTTTGCTATTGTTGAAACCACCAGGCAAGACGGAACAAAAAACTTAACATTACTTGTCTTTACAGTTAGCGTTTGTGCGTTGTTTCACTTTTAGATAACTAAATAATCTAAAAAAAAATTTTCATACAATTCTAGATGATATTGGTAGACGACAAAATGTCTGGCCCAGTGGTTTCAAGAAATAGCCTAATGAAAACTGCACTGAGAAAAAATAGCTAAAAACAGAATAGAACATTTTACCATAAGACTTCAATGAAGTCGCACTTGGCTCTTCAAGAAAGATAATTGATGACTTCTAAAGATGCTTCATGTAGCAGTAAACACTAAAATGCACATAACCCTTTATTTTAAACTATTAATTGTTATACAAATTTGTTAGAATCTTAAATCTGAATGTTTGACTCACATTTTAGTTTTAAATTGTTCGTCCATGGATATTGTAAAACTAGAATTTTTTTATACTGAAATATATTTATATCATTTGTATTATCATTCTTGTTCTTTTTTTAAAAAATAACTTTAAAACTTTAATTTTCTTAGTAAGAAAGGACATTTGTTTACAAATTTTTATATTTTAAAATCCATATTTTATGTTTTTCTTACAGTTTTTTTTTTAATTTCTTATTTTAATCTACTTGCAGCTTTCAATTAAAAACAGTGTAACATGTCACAATTTTTTTACTGATTGTAATTTTCATTTATTGCTGTTATTTTTATTGCAATATATTAAAGTTTCATTTCCTGTATCTTAAATTCATTTCCATTATCAATTCCATTATCAAAATATATGCAGCAACAACCTATGCTAACTTTACAATTTCTTAATACAATTTCCAAAAGCATTTTTTTGAGCAGTTTATAAAGTTAAATGAAGAAGTTAAATCCAAAGTATTTGGTTTTATTTTGAAAGTTTTAATAATTAGTTAATTATTATATTGAATATAATAATTAACCTGAGTGTATTAATTAGCCTGAGCATGAGAATGTACATAATAAATACTTTACATATATTAAAAAAGTGTAATGTTGTTTATTTTTTAAATATTTAAATATCTAGAGATATTTAAATATTTGTATAAACAATAAAGAGTATTTGCAATAGCATTTATAATGGTATTTAAGTATTTATAAATATTCTGTTGTAATATTTCAGAATTTTAATCCTTTTCGGCTAATATTCTACATGTTGCTTTTGAATTTCTTTCTTTCTTATTTTTGTAGACAATTTTTTTGACATTGGTTCAGGTGGTGGGGAAGATTTAGCTGCTCATAAGTCATTCACTACACTTCATAATCTCCTCAAAAATGAAAAATCTAAGTTATCAGAAGATACTTCTAAAGCTTCAACAAGCGTTAATAAATCTAGTGGCATAAAAAACTCAGTGAAGCAACAGCAGGACTCCTCTGAGAATTATTTACAGTCTAACTTAGCAGCACTTACTCCCGAGAGTGGAAAATCAAATAATGATGAACAATCTATTACATCTGGTAGACTTAATAGCATGTTTACAAAAATGAGAAAAACTCAAGAGACTAATTGGATGCGTCCCAATCCTGAGTCAGAGTTAGCATCTGCCTTGCCTGAATCTAATATTGATTCTTCAGGTATTTTATTTTTATAGTTTATAAGGATAACTTCTCTTAAACAACTTGGATTTATTTGATACTGACAGTAGTTTTTTTTCTAATAATAAGTCTTTCTTTTATTATCTGTGGAATATTACAGAATTATAAATTTTATCTGAAATCTGTTTACAGATGGAAGGTTAAGCTCTACTTACAACACCAGCATAACTAGAAACCATATGTTTTAACAAAACTATTAAATTTGACAAAACTGAGAGCTACTAACCATAAAATCGAATACTTATTTTAAATAAAATCATTTCATAAAATCAATATAATACACAATAGATAACCATCCAATAAATTTATTTTGCTTATTTTTAATTTGTAAAATTAGAAAGGAGTTAACTTGAAACATTTACAAATACTTGCTATATATATATGCATGTCTACAACAAGACAAGAAACAACGTACTACATGATTTTCATTGTTTGTGCGTGTTACATCTCCTATATGCTTATTGTGGAACTGCAGAAATGTAACCAGAGTTTTAATTGAAAAAAAAACATTTATCATGTGACAACTTTCCGGACTGCATCTACTTGACGAACATCACCAAGTGAGTTGCCTTAATAATTTACGGTTACAAACAGCTAAAAAATGTTAATCGATGATCTCAAATTTTCATTTTATTGTTTACTTCTTGACTAGTGTTTGGTTGGAAGTTAAAAAACTTTTTAGTTTAAATTTTTAGCATTTTTTTTATTTACTATTTAGATTTCATTAATGTTCCAAGACCCTTGGTAAAAGAGATGAGAGTTGTTGTTACAAGAAAAATTAAAGGAAGTCCTATTTTACGAAAAGTGTCTGGAAATGCCCATATTTTTAAATATTCAATTAAAAAAGATAATAATCCCTGGAAACAAGTGGAGTACTCAACTCAGAAGAAGTTAAAGCTTCCACGAACTGAAAAGGGTTCTTTAATTGAAACCAATGATGATTCTAATCTCAGTTCTAAATTTAAAAGCCATAAATTTCATATCAATTTTAATAGAAACCCAGCTTACCATGATAATAAAGAAGAATATGATTTAGATAAATTTTCTATATTTGATTCACAAAAGTCAAAAGTTAAACACAAAATTAAATCTATTCCAGGGAAAATGTTTTCCAAGCAATATCCCCACAATATCAATAAATTTATTAACATTTCTCATATCAATAAAGCTGAGATTGGTTCAACACAAAAGCATTTTAGCAGTAAAAACTTAATGTCCTATAAAAATAGTTTTTCCTCTTATGAGTATAATCCCTTTAAAAAACCAACTTCTACAGAAAAGTTATTTAATAGAAGAAAGATTCCCTCTGAAAGTAAATACATTCTGCATTCTTCAATGCCCAAACTTCATGCTGAATCAATTGAAAATATAGTTAAGCATGCTTTAAAGAAAAACAAATTTGATACCATTCTTAGTCAAATAATGAAAACAGGATCAATCAGTGGTTACTACAGATATCCTTCTAATACGAGTCACTCCTTACATCCACCACAAAAGTTGTTGAAGCAAAAATATCCTTTACAATCATTAATTGGCCCCACTGACCGAGAAACAGTTCTGCAATCTTTTCTTCAAAGTGAAGGCAACAAAGATTCTCTTGATGATGCCCTTTATGATAACATTCTTCCAATTAATCACAATAAGAAGGCACCAAAAAGAAATAAAAGTCCTGCACACAGCAAGAGTGGTAAATGTCATTAAAAGAGTGCATGCTTGCAAACCCTGACAAAATCGCTATAATAATGACAGAAAACTGATATAAGTACATAGTGTGTTTCACAATATCCTTTTCTGTTTTTTTTTTTTTTAATATGAAATTATTGGCAAAAAAAAAAAAAAAGGCTAATATAGTAAGAACTTTGACATGACTAATTCTAACAGAAAACACTAATTCTTCTTTAACATGACATCTTTAAATAAAGTACACAAACAAAATTTATGACTGGATTTTTGTGAACTCTGCATGTTTTTATATTAAATTTGTTTTAATAAACTATTTTTTTTACGACCTAACTTTACTAAACAAACTGGAAATTTTTTGATTTTTTGTAATGCAGGTTCTTTTCAAAAATTTTTTCTTACTTACTAATGAAATAATAAATGTATTTGAGTTATTACAAACTGATAAAACAAAGATGTAATACTTTTATTTTTTATATTTTTTATTTTTTCAGTTCCATCAAAAGAAAGTGCTTCTTATCATCAAAATCCATGTGAGTTTTTTTCAAACATAAATATTTTTTTGAATGAATTTGATTACTAAAATATGACTTTCTACGAAAACAGATACTACTCACACAACAACAGAATTGCACAAAAAAACTGTTTTACTTATTACCAATACAGGGACTCTACACAGTATATTTAAAATACTTGAAGATCTCTAACACAATTCATTCAACAATTTACTGTTTCTTACGAACTACTAGTTTTTAATTGACATTCATGACATGTAACATGGAGTTTGAAACATTTTACATAACAAGTTAATCCTTGTACTTGTATGCTTACATAACAAACATCTCAACATGAATAGTAATGTTCACTTTTTCTTTAAGTTTGTTAAATATTATTTGCATAGTGAACCATGCATTCTTTGTGGAAAGTGCATCTCCACGTGACAAAATCCCATCTAAATATACCTCCACTAAGAAGACTATCATGCAAGCTGAAATGTTCAGAGAAAGTCCAACATCTGATTTAGATCAAAGAAAATTTACCAGTCAAAAAAATGTATTAAACAAAAATTTGTTTGAGAACTTTCCATCCCAAGATATAGCTATTACTCATCTAAAAGATGACAGAGATAAATCTGTGCTCATGGAATTCCCTAAGTCACCTTTCTCATCTCGAAATGTTATAAAAACTGGATTAAATGAAGTAAACAACCAGCCTTTGTATATGCGAAACTTTGTAAACAAGAACCTGTTAATGTCATTGAATTCAAACTTAGGTAATTCTCAAAATAATCAAAATGCAGCAAATCAAAACTTTAACAGAGATATTATAACCAGCAATTTTCCATATTCATGGAGACAGTATTCTAGTGCTGTTATCCCGAGTAACCCTGCTGCTCTAAATGATCCCCGGTTCATTCAAATGCCAAGTCAATCTTTATTCAGTAATCAAGAGTCTTCATTACTCTCTGCAAAGCTTGGAGCTGCGAGGTATGAACAAAATACAAAGCCAATATCTCGAAGTGCAATTTTATCAAACAAACACTTAGATAGCGGTATGTGGCAGTATGTTTAAGGTCAACTTTTCATTGTTTTTCATATTCATTCATTGAACCATTCAATGATGAACATTTCTCGTCTTTTTTAAACCTTTATTACTATTTTATTGATTTTAATAAAAATAAAAAAATTTAAATACTTACAATAGTGTTAAATATTATTATTATTAATATTTTTATTATTTTTATTATTATTATTATTATTATTATTATTATTATTATTATTATTATTATTATTATTATTATTATTATTATTATTATTATTATTATTATTTACTTTATACTCAGTTTTTATTACTATATGACTGCAAGAAACTCGGCCAATATAATGAATTGCTTAAATATATTTAGGGCCCAGTAATGGATGGAATTATCTTATTCAACCTGGTGATACAGTGACACCCTTATCACTAACTACGTCAGAGGTAAAAAAACAGCCAATAGGACAAGATGTTCGTAAAAATCTTATAAAGCAGCAGCCAGACCTTGACTGTGGGGATGATTGGGAAGGTGCCCGTGGAGATTTTGGAACATTTTGTTATAAAGAAATGAAAGTGAAGGCAACATTTGATGATGCGCTTGCAGAATGTCGAAGATTAAAGGGAGATTTGTTTAGTGTTTTAAATGCCTATGAAAATCGGTATCTTCAGGATAATATACATGAGAAGTTTTGGATTGGTTACCGAGATAAAGGTTGACAAGAAACAAGATCTTGCTTTTTTTTTTTAAGTTAGATAATAATTTCTTCTTCAGGCTTATGCCTCACATTGACATAAGCTGAAGATGTTGTATTACTGATCTTTTCAGATTTTCTTTATTAATGATTTGGAAATCTTTTTGTTTGTTACATTGTTTACTAACAAAAAGAAAAAATTTAGGTATGGATGGCAATTGGAAATGGACAGATGGTAGTAAGAGTATCTATACAAATTGGGGTAGTAATGCAGAGGGTAATGATGGTAAACGCTTTGATTGTGTTTATATGGAGGCTGATCAGGGATTGTGGAAGGATGCTCCTTGTAATAAGAAACAACCTTTCTTATGCAAAAGGAAAAATGAAGGTAAGATTTCAATTATTGATTTTTTAAGAGTATTAGATTTTTGTTTAAGCAGATATGGCATTCAAAATTTTTTTACAATATGTTTTGTAGTTAGTTAGGAAATCACTTGTATTGCTTTTTATAATTTTATGTTTCTTTTAGTTTGTCCAAAAGATTGGAAAAGTTTAAAACTAAATTCTGCAAATGGTTGCTATAAACTTTTTGAAAATACTTTGGGATGGGAAGATGCAGAGCATGAATGTGAGAAAAATCATTCTCATTTAGCAAGTTTAACAAGTGAAGATGAGCAGACAATGGTCTACCAAGTAAGTTTTAATTTAAAAGTTCATCAAGTCAAAAATTAAATAGTAAGCCTTTACTTGTCCAATTAATTTTTTATATTGTTACCAGTTTTTTGTCTTTTTCTTTTCTTGTCTTAGATTTCCTCATGTCTTTTATTTGTTTTGTATGTTTTTTTAACATTTGTTTTGTAATTTTTTTGATATTTGTTTTGTAATTTTTTTGACATTTGTTTTGTAATTTTTCCTGACTTTATAGGTACATTCATCAAAGTCCTTTTGGATTGGTTTTAATGATCGTGAGAGTGAAGGAGATTGGATGTGGAGTGATCGAGTGACCTCTTCATATACAAATTGGGCAGAAAAAGCTCCTACCAATGGTGGACTGAGCTGTACATCAATGGTTGATGGTGGAAAGTGGCATGATGAGCCTTGTGCAGAAAAACTGAAATTTGTTTGCAAAAAGAAAGGTCCTCGACCAGAGAAAATAGATGGAATGGATAGTGATGGAGTTTTACTCCCAGTTGCTCGTTTAATGTCAAGGCCAGAAACATCTCCTAGTCATATTTATGATGATATGGCAAAAGGTGGCTTACGACCTGGTTAGTTTTTTTAAATGTAAAAATATTTCAAACTACTTTTGTTGTTAAAACTGTTTTTTCCTTTGTAATAAAAGTTTCTGCTTGATGAAAAGCTTCTACTTGATAAAGATTTTAACTTATGGTTTTTAGTTTTAATTCAAGGAACTATTTTATGATGGCTTAAACCAAACTTAGACTCTGTGGAAATAAAATGGAAATCAAAAAGTATTAAAAAACACTTATGAATTTTTAGTAACTCCAAAGTTCTTTTGGCCGCTGTTAAAGACTAGTAAGTCTGGTATGGCAGGCAATAGACCCATGGCAGCTCATGGTGGTGTTAGAGTTGTTCCTGGAGGTGTTGCTTTAGATGGTGTTCATGGTTTTTTGGATGGGGGAGATTTTCATGGCAAATGTTTAGCAGATCCCAAAAAGTGCATTAAAGGTTTTACCATTGCCATACATGTGAGACACTTTAACTTCTTGTTATAAAGATAACTTAGTAAAAATTTAGATTAGTAATTTTTTTATTCAGACTGATATTGGCTAAATATCCTTTTCAGGTTTATTTTGATAAAAGTGTCCGCCAGTACAAAAAAGATCATTGTGTCATTGACACTTCTGGTGGAGGAAGAGGCTTTACAATTTATATCTCTAATAATAAACTTAACTATAAAGTTGTCAGTGATGAACAAACATGGCATCTACAAACTGATCTTACAGTGGAAAGCTGGCAAGAAATTGTTATGACATGGCATAAAGACAAAGGTTTATCAATATTTGTGAATGGTGCTTTTAAAGATACTGAAACTATTAGCAAAAAATCTGTTATAGTTTCAAATGGTCCTACACGCTTGATTATTGGTCGAGAAGACAAAGATAAAGGTCCATACACATGCACCAAGTCAGTTTTGTTTTCAAAGTTTAAATTTTAACACACTGTCATTTTCCTTATTTGTTAAACAACCAGCATTAACTAATCACACTTTTGTGTTGAGACTATACTATGTTTTTTTTAGAATGGTTGTAGCTTCAGTTGCTCTTTTCACAAAAATGCTTACAATTGAAGATGTGCCCTATGCATTTACTTATGGAGATACTGTGGTAGCAAGTTATCGATGGCTTATGTCAGGTGTTCAAGACTCAGTAGTTCCTGGTGCACCAGAAATTGAAGTGAAGAATACACCGAGTATACTACAATTTTTTGAAAACTCTATAGATTTCAAAATGTTTTTACTGTTGTTTAACAACTGATACTAGTATAATTAAAATTGTTTGTTAATTTTAATATATTTTTCTCAGCTGATATAGATGGAGGTATATTCATAGACGGAACAAAAAACTGGTTAGAGATTGATGATCTAGACCCATTAACTAGTGATGCTTTTTCTAAAGCTAAACATGGGTTTGCTATCAGCTTTAAAGTGAAATTTGACCAACGTGTACGAGATTACAGAGAACCACATTATGTTATTGACTCAGGTGGGCATGTAGGTGGAATCAGAGGAGTGTCAGTCTATGTTGTCAATGACAATCTTTACTTTCAGGTTATTGATAGTCCTGATGAAGATGTCTTAATTTGGAAAGTTCGTGTTCCTGTCTACACTGTTCGATGGCAACGAGTGATGATGAGCTGGAGACTTGACAAGGGATTATGGGTGTATTTAGATGGAGCTTTTCGTGGTTTCACAAAAATACCAACTACCTTACCAGAGGAGGTTAAAGAGTTACCAAAGAAGTTAGTTGTTGGTAGGAAAATTATAGGACCAGATTATGCTGGTGCACAATTTGCTTTTGGTTGTTTAGCAATTTATGGTAGATACCTTTCTCACAAAGATTCGAATTTAGTTTTTGGTGGAATTGATAACCCATTTCCTGGAATTATTCGGGAAGTGTGGAAAAATTTACCTGGAGAAAATATCACTGCATTAGAAAAAAATCCTGACTACCCTAACAATCCAACAACCATAGAAATAATAGAAAATTTTGATGCTCCATTTAATGTTGATAATGATTATGGGTCAAAGGTTAAAGGCTATTTCATTGCTCCTGAAACTGGAAATACAACTTTTTATTTATCCTGTAGCAAATCCTGTAAGTTATTCTTCAGTGCTGATGAAGAATCAAAGAACAAGACTGTAATAATTTCACTTGATAGACCAACTTGGCACAACCAATGGAACAAGTAATTCAGTTCAGCTATTATAATTGCTTTTGTTTTTTTGCAAATAGAGATAAAAATTGTTTTTAAATTTGAAAATTTATTTCCTTTAGATATGCCAATCAATCATCAAAAGAGATTTATTTAGTAGCAGGAAAGTTTTACTTCCTTGAAGCAATTCAGAAAGGTGTCGATGCAAGTGATTCACTTAGTGTTGGTGTTCGTATGCCTACTGGAAGATATCAAAGACCAATTAGCATTGAAAATCTCCAATGGCGTTTACCAGGTTACATTATATTTAAATGATTAACATTATAAATTAAGAAAACAATTTTTTATGTTATAATCAATATTTTTTTTCACTTGCATATTTACATTGTGGAACTTTAATACATTGTGGTGGCCAAAAAGCAAAAACCAGAATTTTGACCCAAGTTTTTGTCATCTTCAAATTATTGGCCAATTTGCTCAAGGTTGTTAAAGATTTCTTGTTCAATATTTTCAGGCTTGATTTCACATCTACTTGCTGTCTCTGAATTATGAAAGATTAAAAAGTCTTTAACAATGTCAGGAAGTTTGACATTTATTTTGTGTTTGTAATGAATCCAAGTATTTTCCCATCTATTATTGATATAACAAAGGTTAAATATTTGCCATTTGGAAAGTCCTTTACCTTGATTGGCTCTAAATCTTCCAATTCTTTTTCTACATCATATTTGGTTTTTAGAACCACATCCTTGCATTCCTTAATGAACTCTAAGATTAGAGGGTGACAAAATTGCTTACTCTAGCTCATCAAGTTTGTCCATAAAAAACTGTTTGTATCCTTTTTCAACATATACAAATGCAAAGAAGTGGTAGTTGTGGCTAACAGTTCTGATTTACTTACTCAGTAATTAAAAAATTGCTGATGGTTTTGGAAGTGTCCCGAAAAACCATCAAGCCCCCAACTGCTTAGAAGTATGAGCTCTTCAAAGTCTTTGTTTTTGGTTTTTAAATACTGAATATTTTTGGGTTGCATAACTTCCATGATTCTCTCAGTAAGTCTCATCAAGCTTGAAGTTTTTCTTTAACTCTTGATTTGCTTACTTAAATGTATTCATTCTTAAGAACACACCTTTTTTTAGTGTTTGCAACAGTTTTGTAACAGGGAAATTGTTTCTTGTCTTTGTTATGAGTTTTTTTGTATACTAATGCTCTCAATTCAGTGTTGTAAAAAACTCTAAAGCATTTTCTGGTGTCATTTGTTTGTCCTCCTGTGTTAAATTTATGTACATATGGCAAGAATCTTGTTGATAAATTTACTCAAATCATCAAAATCTTTTTTGGTTCTCCACATTTAGATTCTAATGTTGATAATCCTGAAGTATCAGATAATGCCGATTCTTCTTACTTTTTTGCAGTTTAAATACATTATTCAATCATTTTCCACGTTTTGACTTGAGCCTTGTCATCACACTATAACTATCCTTCCAATATCATAAACAACCAGCATAAATACTTTTTATGCTACTATTTAATACAGCTTTCTGGTATCTCAGAAAATTACTTTCAATTTCACATGATCACAAGCTCAAGTATTGTTTTCATTTGTACTCAAATGAGAATCAAAACAGTCAATTATATTTTTGATTTGAATTTTCATTTTACTTTGATTTATCATAGCTGGGAACTTGTAATATCAATTGTTGAATTTGTGCACATTCTGTGCATTTTATATTAGTATAACAGGTACATATCAGGTACTTTTTTGCGCCTACAGTAAGAAACCATGCGACATTCTTAATTACTTTTTTACATCATATTGTATATTTTTCTACCTGGCAATAAACTTTATCTTGTACATTTATACCTTACCATTATAGATAATACAACATTTTCAGATATATGCATCATGTAATGTTTTTTTTACAAGATAAACAATAGAAAAAGGAAACTTTTTATACCTGCGATGTGAGATCATTCAATTTCTTTAGCTATATACATCACATGACATGTTTGAATAGTAATCTTAAAAAACAAATTTCTTGAAACAGTGAATAAATGTGTAACTGAACTTTTGGCTGGAGTTAGAAAACATGTCAGATTCGATTGTGTCGTATATATCTCAATTAAAATATTCAATACAAATTTTTAAATGTACAGCAAAGATAAAATTTAAGATATTTTTCCATAAACTTTGATTTAATGAGAGAATTTGAAAGATATGCCAAAGAGATTTTATTTTTTAAAAGTGATTGTTAAAAACTATTCTTAATTGCGGTTCTAACAATATTTAGATGTTTGGGGAAAGTTCTCTTTTTTACCATACAAATACTTTTTTAAAAAAAGTCTTTAAAAAGTATGATTTAAAATTTTTATTCCAAAATTTTTGACTTCATCACTAAATATCCCCAAAAAGGTATAGCTTATAACATTCATAGTTTAGATTTTTCTTATTCAATGTGTTTTTTTAACAAAACTCCATAGTTAAATATAGAAATTAAAAATGTGACTTTGATTTTTGACCACCTGATTTTACACTGACATTTATTAACATTAGAAGTTTGGTTACTTAAACTTTTTTTGTGAATTTAAGAAATAAATAATAAAATAAATTTTCCATGCTTTGACTTAACTTTCTCTTTTTTTTTATTACTTTTAGGAAACCAACATGCAGGTTTAATTAGAGAAGTATGGTATGATATACCAGGTTATTCTATTGCAGATTTAACTTCAAACATTAACTTTCCATCCAAGCCATCCAGTACAGAGGTGTTAGATAAATTTGATGCCCCTTTTAATGTTGATGACAATTATGGTTCAAGAATATCTGGCTATTTCCATGCTCCTGAAACTGGTGATTACAGGTTGTTGCCTTAAAATATTTTTTCTTACATTCATGTTCTTTAATTCTTACAATTAGATATTTTTCAGCCACTTTAGTTTAAAAAAAGTTAAATAATCAAAAAGCATTAAAATTTTTTTTTTTTTGCCTTTAAAAGGTTTTATTTGGCAACTGATAGCAGTGGAGAACTTTGGCTCAGCTCAGATGATAGTGAAAGTAATCTTGTTAAACTGATCACTTTGAATGGTTGGACTGATCATAATCAGTGGCTTAAGTAGGTTTTTAAAAAGAAAAAGCTTTTGCATAAATATTTTATCCTTTAAGTAAAGTAATAAAAATTTAGATTTGTAAACAAATTGTAAAGTTTCAGAATAAAAGGTTTTTTTTGTGTGTATTTAAGTTCATGAAATTTTTTTTTAGTATTTTATGTGTTTTTTGAATGCTCAATAAATTCTTTTTAAATTTAAGATACCCTGAACAAAAGTCTGAAAAGATATTTCTTGTATCTGGTCAGTATTACTTTATTCGAGTTTACATGAAAGCAGATAAGCTGGGAGACTGTGCATCAGTTGCTGTTGAACTTCCAAGTGGTCATTTTGAAGGACCCATCAAAAAGAAGCATCTTTCATGGAAACTTACTAGCTCTAAAGTAGGACCTGGACCTAAAGAAATAATTGAGCGTATGAGCTTTTTTTCAGTCTTTCTTTTTTCTAAATACTTATAGTCTTCTTTGAACTTAGTAGATTTTTTTATTTATTTTTGTTTATAGCTTTGCCTAAACCAGTGGGGTTATTTGCTTTAAACGATGCATCAGTGAAAGACATTTTACTTCCTGGTGAAAATAAAATAGTACTTGGTGATGTTGATCTAACTTCAGGACCAACTGGTAAACTTATATTTTATACAGAAAATATTTCTTTTTTTAGGGTCCTTGCTAATAAACCTTTCAATTTTTATTTGTTTAGGAATCAAAGATGATGCATTCTTGTTTAAAGGCAATCGTTCTTCGTATATTGAGATACCAAATGATGGAAAATTAGATGTAAAACATTCTATAACAATGCTGGCAAATATATACCCAACGGGTGAAGATGGTCCCATAATTAATTTTAAGAGAGATGGGTGGGGAGTTCATTTATGGCAGTTTGGCAAGACACAGCTTTTTGTTAGATTTGTTACACGGGAAGGAAAAATGAATACCCAGCCACTGGGTACAAGAGTATTACAAGTTAGTAATTTACATGATTTTTTACAGATTAATTACATGATTTTTTAACTATTTTTTAACTAATAATTTTTATTTACTTCACTAGCTTAATAAATGGAATCAAGTTGGTGCTTCTTATGATAAAAACTCTGGAGTCGCACAGTTGTGGCATGATGGTAAAATGGTGAAAAGTAGAAATATAGGTCAAGTAGAACTTTTGACCAATGCCCCAATTAGATTAGGTGCAAGAGAAGGAGATGATCGTTTTTACAAGGGAAAAATTTCATGCATTCAGATATATGATAAAGCATTAAGTGCTGACCAAATTGGTGAAGTAAAACATTGTCCCAAGCAAAGTAAAGGTAACTTTGTTATAATGCTGCTATGCTTTTATGTGATATTAAATATGATACTAACTTAGAAATATATATTTATATTTTATTAATAGCATAATATAACAGTTTAACATTCATAATTTTTGCTAAAGTTATTAGTATATTATTTTAATAAATAACTCTACTTTTACACAAAATCAGAATAAATGAAATAATCAAACTAATATTTTGGTCAGGTTCTTCCATTGATAATGATGATTTAACAGTATTTGCACAAGGATCAGGGCTTGGTCCACGACTTGAAGGTTTTTATTTGCTTCATAACTGAACAACTAATTTTTTTACTAATAACAAATTTAACTTTTTAACAAACTCTGTGTGGCTCAAATTTGATGAAATTTTTTCAACTTTTTTGGTGTATTCTAGAATATTTTTTAGAACATTTTAGATTATTCTAGAAAGCAACTTTGTTATTGAGTAACATGGTCTCTTATGTCAATAGTCAAGATTTGTTAGAATATTATATTTTTAAACTATCCATTTAAAGAAGCTCAGGCTAGCACATTAATTTTTTTACTTTAGAGTCTGAGTCAGTGGAAAATAGAGTTGGTGAAGACACTGAAGAGGAACTTATCGGTATGGTTGCCATGGAAGCTAATCCAGCCAAAGATAAAGTTGGTCCGGAGAAAGAAAAGGAGGATTAAAAATTTAAAAAAATAAATCAACAAAAACATTTCAAACTTTTACGTTACAAAAAAAAAAAAAAAACAAAAAAAAAAAACGATTTACCAAAAGTTAAATTAAACTTTACAAATTAAAAAATACAAAACGAAAATAAAAACAAAAAACGAAAAAACATTTTACTTTGAATTTACTTTAAAACTTTTAGACTGAAAACAATAAAAACAAAAATTTTGACAGAACTCCGAAAACTAAACAAGTTATCAGACTCCTTTATTGACTCTACCAACCCAATCTTACGTTTTAGTTATTACATACTAATACATGTACCAAAAAATATCTTTCAAGAAATTTTGGGTGCAGGTTTAAGACATTGTTCTTCTTTATTGCCTTCAATGCAGTTAATTGATATAAATATTTAATTTAATGTTTATGTTTCTATTATTTTTCTTGGAATAATAAGTAAACTTAATTAAAGACAATTATTCAAACTCATGAAGGTTGTGAAAGAGGAACAATTTTTTAAAACGTAGACTTACTAATTGCTTTGGTATCCTTGAGGTAAAAGGATGCTTTTTTAAATGTTGTTTTTACAATTTTTAGACGTTATTTATTTAAATGGATATTCACAGTGAAAATATTTGATGTTTTAACTAGCAAAGGATTCTTTACTGATTTTCTATATATTCTGTTTTTTACTGAACAATGGGACTGGATGACATTACGTTACACACAGTATCCATCACATGAATAACATCATAAACTTTTTACAAACTGTATCACTTATTTATAAAGATACTGATGTCATATTTCAATCTTGAATCATTGACTGTAAAAAAAACTCAAAAAAAAATACTGCCAAAGATTTTTTAAAAGATTCTAATCCACGCATTAGAAAGTTTTCATTGCCTTTATCAACATTTCAGACAATTAATTGAGTTAATGTTTCAATCTCTGTAGCTCGGTCATATTCTAAAGACCAACATGATAAAGATCTTACACGCAAACAACCAGTTATTTCATTTTAAAATTGGTAGGGTTGAAGTGTCTTTGGTCATTACTTAAATTTTGTATCATTTGCACTATCATCAAATCACAAATAGTCAATGAGTCACAACCGCTGGAAAATGATGATACCTTTATTATTGTTGATCTGGATTCACTTTTATCTTCAGTTGAAAAATATATTCAGCCCAAAAGAGCAATGTATCATAGATGTTGGATGTTGATAAGGTAATGGGTAATAGGACCTTCGCATTCAGAAAGGCACATCACCTCAAACACACTTTCTCAAACACAATATACATAGGACATGACACATACGAGCACATATACGACATGTCACTGCGATATTTAAAATAGTTCTAACGTGCTTTTTTTTTTCTTTTATAATTTTACAGTTCAAGGAGAAAGAAGTAAAGGTGAGATGCAATGTTACTGTTTTGTTGAACTTTTGTTTGTCAAAAAATTCACAGATTTCATTCCTTCCATTCGGTTAATCGATAATAAGGAGTATTTTCTTTCGTTGAAGTTATTATCTCAGTTTTTCATAACGTATTTTTTCAGGATTGTGAGCTAGCCCAGTAAGCACACAACGTTGAAACAACGTTGAAATAACGTTGATCGACGTTGGTCAACGTTTTTTCAACGTTGTTTCAACGTTGTGTGCTTACTGGGAGTATGATTAAAAACCTGCATTGTTTTATTATTATTAGCAATATGTTTTAGTGACTCGATGTGATCCGACCCCATGTCTAAACAATGGCGAATGCATAGATGACGACAAGAAAATTGATGGTTATAAGTGTGTTTGTACGAGTGATTTTACTGGAAGACACTGCCAAGGTAAATTGAGCTGTCTCTTCTCTTATCTTATCTTATCTTATCTTATCTCTCTTATCGAATGTTTTATTTTACTGTTTTAAGTTTTGGTTTTGTTACGAAGAGGAAAGAGAAAAAAATCTCTTCTTCATATTCTATATTGTTTTTAAAAATATTTTAATTTTAGCCAATTTAAATTGTTTTTAAATATTTTTAATTGCAAGAACTCCAATTTTCTTTACCATAAACTTTTTTTTATTATGAAATTTAATTTAAAAGTTAATTCTGTTTTTACATTTAACAAATAAGTCGATAAATGAAAAAAATTCTCAACAGTCCTGGTTCGAAATTTGAGTTGGTTCGAAAATGATTCTAACTATTTTCGAAACCAAAAAAGTTCGAAATTTGTAAGCTCAAATTAGATTTAGTTCGACGCAGGCCCTATCAGAGGGGGGGCTACACGGGCCATTTGGCCTAGGCCTCGACCTAAATAGGGGCCTCCAAATTTTTTCGGAAATTTAATATATTTTTATTAAATTGTGATAACATGAGCAATTACATAAAATTTTAATCAATGTTGAGACAATATTTTAATATACTTAATTAGTTGATTATTAATACACATAATTATTATTTTAATTAAATTATTTGTGTTGTATTAAGTTTGTTCTGATATTTATTTTAATTCAGTCATTAATAATTGTTGTTTGCAGCAAGATCGAAAACTTTTAAAACTAATGTCATTGCTAAATTTAAACATGAAGAGAAAATTTGAAAGTGGTGCATCCAAAAGGCGAAAAAGACAAAAAATTGAAGAAGAAACAAAGAGCCTAAAGTCAATAACATCATTTCTAAGACCACTGGAAAATCAAGCCAACCCAACACACGGTAAATCAGATATTGAAATATCCGGAACTACATCTTCTGAAAAATCAATGTTACAACAAAACAAAAATCCCCAGATAGATACAAATGTGCAAGACATCTCAAATACAACTTGTGTCTCTGAATCTGGAATTACAAATTTAGAAAGCTTGGAATCAAATTGTTAAAATTCATTGATTCACCAAAGTAACAGTCAGCAGAGGGAAACAAATTTGCAAGCCATCTCAAATGATAATTGCAAACAATATTCCACGAGATTCTTATAACCACGCTTTTCCTACTCGTCTGAGATCAAAAATTCTTCCCAATGGTGAGATATGCACAAGAGATTGGCTTTGCTGGAGTGATGTGCAACAGTCATTCTATTGTGCACCCTGCTTTCTTTTGAACAAAAGTGATTCCAAGGTATCCACCTTTTCAGAACAGTTAGGTTGGAATATCACCAGGGGTTGGAGAAAGTTGAAAGACCGAATACCAGCACATGAAATGTCTGTATTACACAAACAAAACTATGTCAAATGGAAATCAGCCAGTAGAGCAGCCATCAGAAAAAGTTCTATTGATAATTTACTAATAACAGAATTGTCAACTGAAACCAGTAATTGGACAAAACTTCTTGAGCGCCTTTTGAACGTCATTCTTTTTCTTTCTGAACGTGGGCTTGCTTTATTTGGTTCCAGTCAACACATTTATGACCCTGACAATGGAAACTTTCTCGGAATAATTGAGCTCCTCAGCAAATATGATCCAATTTTATCAGAGCATGTGAAAAAGGTCCATGAATCTCAACTGAACAAAAAGCGCTTACAAGTTCATTATCTGTCCACCCGGATTCAAAATGAATTTATTGAACTCTGTGGATCTTTTGTTCAAACCAAAATTATTGAAGAGATTCAAAACACCAAATATTTTTCAATTGTTGTTGATGCAACACCAGACTGCTCTCACAAGGAGCAAACAACTTTCATTATCCGTTATATAAAAATTGATGGATCTAAATTTTCCATTGAAGAACGGTTTCTCTATTTTGATGATTACTCAAAAAAAACTGGAAAAGAAATTGCAGCAAGGATTCTTCACGTTCTAACTTTGTTGAACATAGATTTTAAACTGTGTACTGGTCAGGCATATGACAATGGTCCAAACATGGCTGGAAAATACAAAGGTGTGCAAGCAGTTTTGCTAGAAGAAAACCCAAACTGTATGTTTGCCAGCTGTGGAAATCACACTTTAAACCTTGTTGGTGTTGACTGTGCTGAATCATGCAAAGAAGCAATTCTTTACTTTGGAATTGTGCAGCAAATGTACAATTTCTTCAGCAGTAGTCCACAAAGGTGGGAAATTCTCAAGCAACATGTACCTGCTTCACTACATGGTATTTCCAAGACCCGATGGTCAGCAAGGATTGAAGCAGTAAAACCAGTTGCCCGTCACTTGAATTCACTGAGAACAGCTTTAAAAGAGCTGCAATCTCTCAATCTCACAGTATCAGCTCAGTCAGAACTTCAGTCCATTCAAAAGTATTTGTCAAAATTTGAATGCATTGTAATGTCATCTTTATGGATGAAGCTCCTCGCAATGATTCACCAAACCAATCTTATAATTGAGGCAAGAAATGCAACTCTAGATGTTGAAATGGAAAACATTAAAAATCTCATGAACAACATTCAACAGATTCGTGAAAAATGGGATGCTGTTCTGAATGAGTCAAAATTAATTGCAATGAATATTGACATTTCACCAGAATTTTCTACCACTCGAAAGTTGAAAACACAATTTGATTCAGAACAGCACTATAAAATCAATGTATTTTATGTAATAATCGGCTCTATTCTAGCAGGTCTTAAACGTCGATTTGAGTCACAACAACAAATTTGTAGTATTTTTGGATTTCTTTGGCACTTCAACAAGATGAGCAATGAAGAACTACTCAGTGCCACAACAAACTTTCAAAAAAAGTACCACAAGGAAATACTGTCTGATATTTCTGATGAGATAATCTTTCTGAAACAAATTTACTCCACAAACTTTACATCAGATTGCAAACCAAAAGAATTGTTTCAAGAAATATTAGAACTTGGACTGTCTGGTGTTTTTCCTAACATATCAATTGCTTTGCGAATTTTTTATCAGTTTGCCTGTCTCAGTGGCTTCAGGAGAAAGGTCTTTCAATGTGTTGAAACAAGTAAAGAACTATCACCGTTCAACCATGGGACAAGAACGCTTGAATGGACTTGCAATGTTGAATATTAACTGTGATATTGCAAGAAAACTCGATTTTTCAACAGTTGTCAGTGCATTTGCAAAAGCAAAAGCAAGAAAAGCATTTTTAAAATAAAAATTATTACTAATTTGCTGTTTTTTTATTTATTATGCAATGGCAGTTATTTTATGGTAAGGGCCTCAAAATTTGTAAATGGCCCGGGCTTCACTCAGTCTCTGAAAGGGCCTGGTTCGACGAATCGTTAGAAATTTATTGTTTTAGTTCGAAATTTAGGGCTTAGGGTCAGGACAGCTGATTGTGATAAAAATCTATCGAACTTACTTCTTCGAACGATCCTCTACATAAATTTTATTACATAAGTAAAATTAGTATAATTTTTGAACTTACAAACACCGCTCAAAATGTTGAGACGTAAACTCAGTTTCGTATTTTTTGTTTCAGTTTCAAAACCCGCTGCAGAAAATCCTGTAATGAAAAGAACAGTCGTCTCTTCTTTTCAAAAAAAAGATGAACAATCGAAGAACCTTCGTATGTTAAATATTAAAGCATAAAGTTATCATAATTATTAATTGATTTTGTCGTTATTTGGTATTACTATTGCGTATTATTGTTTATTTATAAAGTTTGAGCATTTTAATGTGGTTTTATCGTACAGCTATAGAGAAGGGCTTTTTACAGTCAAAGGTTATTTAGATAATAAATAAAATTTTGTACTCTACTTTTTTTTTATTTGGCAGCAACCAGCAAACTCGGAGAAACATCGTTATTATATCAAAATATTGGCTGCTATAAAGACGACTTGTTGAACAACGATCTAAAAACAAAGGTAGCAACAATAAACGATCTTACTCAGGATCACTGTGTTCATGCTTGTGCCAAGGAAGATAAATCATTTGCTTATTTTGGTTTGCAAAATGGCGATTCGTGTTTTTGCGGCGCAAAGTACGGAAGATACGGAAAGATTGCTGACAGTTTTTGTAACAAGAAATGTACCGGTAACTCTGAAGAAAATTGCGGAGGAGAGCTTGCAAATAACTTGTTCTTCTATGGGCAGAGTAAATTTATTACATAAAAATTTGATATTAATGTTAAACAAAAATTTTCATTTCATCATGATATTTAAGTTGATATTGCTTGGTTTAATGCTTTATCATGTTATTTATTAATTAATTTAATATATATTTGTGCTGTTTGTATTATGTCACGTCACTTAACATTGTGCTTTTTTGTAGGTAAAAACTACACCGTTAAAACATTCACTGGGAAACAACAAGGTGCTGGTACTGATGCCAAAATATATGTCGAATTGCTCGGTGAACGTGGAAATTCAGACTTCAGGCAGTTAGATACTGCGATTGATAAATATGAACCAGGAAGGTATGAATCGTAATAGTCTTAAATGTGTTGATTTTTTAACTCCATATTTTATATATTGAGATATTTGCATTATAGTATTAAAGTTTTTATAAACAAAAATTAACTTATTGTTAGCCTTTGATTCCTTTTGTTTCTTACTTCACATTTCTTCGTTCAATATTTTTCAGCACTGATCAGCAAACGTTCACATTACCTGATCTTGGCAAGCTAAAAAGAGTCAGAATACTGCACGATAACACTGGCTCAGCTCCGAGCTGGTTTCTTTCCAAGGTGAAGTTTTTTTATAATTTGTAGGAGTTTTAGAAATTTTTATCTAACTACTTTAAGGTTTTGTGTGACCTTTGTTTCAATGTTAAAATGAATTATCAGATTAGTTACTTACGATTTTCTAGTCAAATCAAGCTTCGCTAACTATTAATAATTTATTTTTTTTCCCTAGCTTCCATTAGTCCAATCAGGTCGATTATATTCCTATAACTTTACAAAAATCTCTTTAATAATGTTTTAGGTTGAAGTAACGGACGGGGATGGACAAACTGAAGAGTTTCCTTGCAATGATTGGCTAAGCGAAACACAAAGCGGTGGAAAGTTAGAACGTGATTTATTAGCTAAATCAGCAATATCCAGACCATCTTAAGTGAACTTTATCATCCAACATTTACAATGCAAAAATTTTGGGGTCAACGAGCGGAACGTTTTGCCTCAAAGTGTAATAAAACAAATATAACAAATACTAATTGTTTTAATGGCATACAGAATATTAACAAACTGCAGTTAGTTATCAATACAATGTACTGAACGTTTTATGCTCCTGTGGTTGCATATATTTTAAACTTTAAATTAAAGGAATACCATGGAGGAATCTCGAAGAACCTAAAATGCTTGTTTAATTGTCCTTGTAAATCTTGTTTCTTTAGACTTGTAAATAAAAAAATTTTATAACACGTAACTTTTATGCAAATATTTTATGCTAACATTGTACATTGCTTGTAATTTAAGTACATAAATATACTCTTTTACTCTTGTAAATTTTAGTGACTTTAAAACTGGTTGTGCGATACTAATTTGATTTGTGCGAACCCTTAAACGATTTTTGGACATGTTGATGTTAGTCATGATATCAAAACTCTTTCCAGCTATAAGCGTTTATAGTCAGTGTGGCGGGGCACTAGGTGGTCACATAAACTGAGATGAGGATACTTCACAAATATAGTGCTTAAATAGAGACCAAACACTCAGTTCATTAAATTACGGCTAAATAATGTTTAAGGAGGAAAAAACCAGGAAGAAAAATGACAAAAAAAAGATTTTTTTGATTACTTTTTTTTTTTAATTTTATGAAAGATTGACCCTTTAAGTTGACTTTTTAAAAAAAACTTTTGACATACTTGTTTAAATATATAGCTTAACTTTGACATACTTGAGCCCCACTATCATATAAAATTCCCTAGCAACCTCATAGCAACAAGTTTTTAACTTGTTTTGGGAGTGATTATGGACTTGTTTTTTCAATAGCAATTTTGAGATGAAAGCATAAAGTCATCAAGAAAGAATTGCTCTTGTTTTCTCGGTCTAAACTGCATTGATAGAAGTCACAAACCTTATTAAACAGAGCACAAACATTCTTGTTGCTTATTTGATTTTTTTTTGTTAAGATGTCAAGTAAAAAAATTTTATCTAGAAAAGTTAAAAGAAAATGGAATGGATGTCATCCTAATAAAAATTATTCTACTGTTCAGCCTTTAATATCTCTATCTTCATCAGTTGTTCCAACTAGTCTCAGTGCTAAGAAACTAGTTACTGACAATAGTATTGAAAGTTTTGATGATAAAGAAATTGATAACTATTTCGTTTTGATTAATTTTACCATATTAAAAAGTTTGATTTCAAAAACAGTTTGTCAGTGCTGTTATTCTCCTTATTTAATTGAAGATAAATTAAGTCACAGAATGGGTTTTTCTCATTTACTCAATATGAACTGCTCAGCTTGTGGCTGATCTACGTGTACTCTTATGAAAAAATAAACCAGAAAAAAGTAAAAAAAAAACTTTTGAAGTAAATATGCGTGCAGTTATTAGTTTTCGAGAAATTGGTTGTGTTAAATGTACTAAAGTATTATGGTTTAATCGGTTCAGTAATTTGTAAAAAATCAATTTTAGCAAATATTATTGCTAAAATTGATTTTTTACAAGTTACTGAACCGATTAAACCATAACAATATTCTGGATATGCTTTCAAATCAGGGATACCGATCGGCTTTACATTGTTCAAGGAACGATGAAACAAGACCAGTACAAGGCTATCCTGCAGATCAGACTGATTCCACATCTATGAGAGTGATTTCTTAGTAGTGAAAGAATGATTTTTATCCAAGACGGTGTTTCGTGCTACACTTTAAAATTCATAAAGAAATTAATTGCCACTAAGAATATCCCACTGCTTGATTGACCTGATTGATTCAGTTTACTTGATTGATTCTCCAGATATGAAATCTATTAAAAATCTTTGAAAACTTATCGAATGCAAAGTCACTGCTGACATGATAATAAGTAAACAAAAGCTTACAGAACGACTGATCGAAGCTGGGGTCAACAAAGTTGTCGAGATCTAATGGTTAAAGCATTAATCTCAAAGTGCATAAACAGTATACTACGACTTTATTAAAGATGTTTTGAAGCCAGTCGAAAGAAGTCAGTATTAAGCCATGAGTTTCATAACTTGAAATGTCGCTATATAGGTTTTATAATAAAAAAATATATATGATTGTTTGTTATGCACTTTGGATACTCAAAAAATGACAAAATATTGAAAAAATGACAAAATATTGAAAAAATGACAAAATATTGAAAAAATGACAAAATATTGAAAAAATGACAAAATATTGAAAAAATGACAAAATATTGAAAAAATGACAAAATATTGAAAAAATGACAAAATATTGAAAAAAGACAAAAAAATGGAAAAATGAATTTGAGTCTAATAATGAGACTGTATTGTACGTCATACTGTCATCATAGTGTACGTCATACTGTAAATAAAAACAGGAATTAAGATATTTAGATCGTAAAGAAAAAGCTTATAAACTTTTTGTAACTTTTTGGCCAACTATACCTTTAAACTTATTTTAAAATCAAGGAGTCTTGAGGAAGGGGGAGACCTCTTAGATATAACAAAACAATAAAATGAACGGGTTGGTATCATTAGGTGATCTTGTAATTACTGTACTTGGATCTCGATAAATCATATCACCGTATAAATCCTTAAAATTTCCATAAAATAAAAATATCAAAAAAAAAATTTTTTAGTCCATTTCATTCATACAAGAATGAAATTTGAAAGCAGTGCTAACTTCTTGACAAAATATTTTTTATAAATATCACTGCGCATACGGGCTAATTGGCACCTTGGTGAAGAAATTGATAAACTAAACTTTTTATAACTTTTCAAGCTGATGCTTTTTAATATTCCGAAAAAATAAAAAATAAAAAGAAAGCTAGGCCAAATAGTAAAAAAATTTCATCATGTGCTAATCAAGGTAAGCTACAATCAATGATTTTTAAAGAAGTCTTGTTTGTCAAAAGGTTTCCACTCTGCGTTGTAGTGAGTTCTATCGCTAAATATAGTTACTTTTGCAGTCCAATCCTTGAAGTGAAGTAACAGAAATAATTTTAAACTCTTAAATTTTTAAAATTTCAAGGGTTTTTCTCTCAAAGTTCTTTGCCTCCAAAATCTGCAATTATCGGTTGCCAAGGTTTCCATTGTAGACTGCCTTGCACCAGATTTACGATGAATAGTTTCAACTGCAGGTAAAATAACTGCCATCTTTTAGAGCGTTTGTGCACACATTTTGAACATATTTTGCTCTCTGCTTAATTAAGCGTGCTAAAACCACTTGGTCGATTGACCTTCAGCATACGCAGAAAAAACGACACAAAGCTTCAAATTCCATTTGAGCTTTCAATTCAAATTTTTAAAATTTTGCAATGACTTTCGGAAGAGATTTGTTGCTATTTTTGCTGCTGACAGCATTTTTTTTAAAAGCATTTTCTGCCCCTATAAATGATAATCTTGAGAGCGAAGATCTTTTAGATGCTGAGGAGAGTGATAATGAAGATACAAACGAAGGTTCAATTTTTGTTATATCGTTGTTAGCAATAGTTTTTTATTCGCTATTAAAAATGAAAAACTATATTTTTAGTATAAATTTAAATATTATGATTATTATAACTATTTGCAAAAAAAAAAATAAGATTAAAAAAAAAAAAAAAAAAACATCAATCAAAAAACAAGATATTTTTTGTTGTTATCGTTTGCTTTTGATTTCTATGCAACGCTGATGTTTATATATAAGTGATTTTAAAAGTAAGTTTATTATGAATAAACTTATTTTAAAGATAAATAAAAACTTATTTTATTTGTAAAAATGCTTCAATTAAGTACTATTTTGATTGAAAAAATGATCATTGTTGTTAAAAAATCTTTTCTCCAAAAAACCGATAAATTTGTTCATCGCTACAATAACGCAGAGAGATCAGATGTTGATCATCAGATATGATAGCAAGTAAATACCAAAGAGTTTTGGAAAGAAATCATGGTTTTAAGATGATTCTGGGATGGGATGACGTGAATCTATAATTTATTAAAAAGTTAACTTTAAGTTTCCGATTAATCAAATTACATTTTAGAATCTGGCGATGACGATCTAGAAGGTAGTGGAGTCAAATCAGAGCTCGCAGAAGACAAGGTACATTACCAAAACAAATTCATGCAGATATCTGGCTTATTTTAAGTTTAGAAATTAAAATGTCGTGCGCAGAATTTGTGTGCCGTCTTGTGTAAACCTAATCTTGTTTGTGAGTGTTTCTTGTTAACGCATGCGCGTATAAGTATTTACTACAAGATTTGACTTTAAATCTCGATTTAAAGAGCATTTTGGCTCCTTTTATCTTCTCAGTTTTTATTTTTACTTGTATTTAATCTATATTACAAAGTTTTACTGACATAAATTAGTGACTTAATTAGTGACTGGTTTTACTACTAAAATTTCTTAGCATGTAAAAGCATGGGGAGTATAAATACATCCATAGGCTTTCACATAATTTACGGATTTTATTTTCCAAATATTGTGCAAATGATTCTTAATAAGTCGAAAAGTTTATTAGTTCTCGTGTAAGGATTAAAGCATGAAATCTTAGGAGAGGGTTATTAAAATGCAGCTTTGTAACTATCTGAGATTTAAAGACAGAGTTGGTAAAAGTAACGTTGCGAATGAGTTCAAATATAGATAAAGTATAATAGTTGAAAAATAAGGATATGGTAAAAAAGAAATCAGGTTATTGAGGCTTAAAAAACATTTTAATCAGATTTCATCTTACTTTAAACTATTATGTCACATGACTGACATGCATCAACACTTTTCTTTTGTTTAAACAAAAAGAAGAAGAAAAAAAAGGAAACAAAGAAAATAAAGATAAAACGATGTAAAAATTTTTTGTTAGATTTCTTTGCGGCGTGAAAACAAATAAAAATATTATAATAACTCATACTGAATTTCTCCAGAGGAATAAGTAATCATCTGAGGTAACTTGTTTACCTTCAGGGCTCTGTCTATTGTAAAGCTTTCTATTGATTGATTTTAGATTTTTTTTGAATAACAAGACTATTTTTCGTTGTTTTGTTTATTTTTTTTTTTTTTTTCTTATCTAGAATTTAAATTAATTTGATGAAGACGTCAACAAAGATTTTCCTTCATAAAGCTTTTTTAGTATTAATATTTTTTAACTTAAAATTGACAACTTACGTTTTTTTTAGTTGGTAAAACTTCTTGAACAGTTTCATGAATATTCATAAATAAATTTAGTAACAGTAACCAATAGCAACCAATAGGTTTTTTAAAGGTTTCCTTTTTCCTCGGATTTCATTTTCGTGATGTTTGGCATCACTCTAAAAAAGGTTAATTTAAAAAACAACAAAAAAAACAACAAATAAAAACTATATTTATTTTATTTTTGATAGGATGAATGGATATAAATAGTATGAATGGATATACATACAATTCAATGACACCCATCGCATGCATGTATAGGTGAAAAATAAAACCAAATGGAATCCAGTAGTTTTGTTTTGAAGTTCAGTTCAGGTTTATTGCAACATAATTCAACAAGAATATAAGAAAGTGGCTAAACTTGACTTGCTTTTTGTTATTCGTCTTCCTATTGGTTAATACGTTGTTTCATCCTATTGGCTTGTTTATCGTCTCCTCATCTCAATGGCTATTCTAACGGAGAATCTACTACAGATATTAGATTTTCAGAGAAATACACGATAAATGATACCAAATGCTTTACGCGCTATTAGTTGTACTTTAAGGATTTTATTCAAATGCGGCAAGAAGCCTAAAATTAATCGCAACCTTCAGGAGAAGAAGCTATATAAGCTTAAAGAACAATTACGATTGTTACAACCAATGAGTTGTAGTAAATACTTATATGCGCGTTACACCTGAGGTTGCTAAGTATATCATCACAAATAGTTTTATAGTCTGTTAAATTTTTATCAGGACGAAGATAATCGTCAAAGCCACTCGCATAAAAATGAAAACTCATCTCAAAAAACAAAAAACGTTAAAAATGCAGAAACAAGAACATGTCGCGGTCGCGGCTGTGGTGGTGGTGAAGACGAAGATGAATGGAAGCATCATGAAGAGGACGACGATTTGCATCATCACCACCATCATGGTCATCATGAACATGAACACGAACACCATCATCATGGGCATCATCACGGATTTATTCATGAATGGGGACAAGAAGAAGGAGGAGAACATCATGGGCATGAAGGTCATGGTCATCACGAACATTGCCATGAACATGAGCATGAACATCAACACGAACAGCACGAAGGGCACGAGGGTCACGAAGGGCACGGTCATCACCATGAAGATGACTGCGAAGAATGCGGAGGTTATGAAGGTGGTGGTGGTGGACGTGGAGGTGGTGGATGGTTTATTAAAAAAGAACTACCTGATAATATTGCTAATCGTCGTCAAAATGTTTATGAAAGACTTCCACTAGCTTATCATTGTCGAGATATAGTGAGTAAAAGTGGAAAAGATTTGCCGACTAAACGTTTTTGTGTTCCGCTTAATCGAAGAGCTGCTATAGCCTGGGGAGATATTTCTTCTGAAAAAAAATTTTCTAAAAGCAATAGAAATAAAAAAAGAGACACATTAGAAAAGGCTACTAAAAAGCAAACAGTGCATATTGGCTACGGTTATGCCAGTGGAGACAACTACAGATTAGGCTACCAATTAGGAGGCATGGGAGGCCTAGCCTCTTCATTTTCTGGGGTTGTTCTCCCAAATAGAAATTTTGGTGCAAGAGAATCTATTAAAAAATCAAGAATTAATTCCAGAACCAACATTGTTGGAAATGGATTTGGAAAAAGAACAGATTTAGGAGGTTTTGAACCAACTGTTAACAATGCAGGTGGGTCATCAACACCATATGGACACCCGGTAACTCATCCTGGATTTACCACAATGGGCTATCCCGGTCTTGCAATGGCATCAGCAGATGTCAGAAACAAAATACTACAGCCCCAAAATCAGAAAGTATCAGAAAGTATATTCGAACAGCAGCCAGTGTTCATTCAAGGTATTGGTTTGAGTAGTCTTCAGGGAGTTCTAAGTTTAAATGCGTTTCAGGTTTTAGATTTTTTTTTTTTTGGAAGTTTTACATTTTCAGAATTTTATTTTGGTTTTAGATTTCCAGTTGGATAATAGGAACCAACATTTTGAAACGCAAACCAGATATGTTTCCGTACTAGCAGAATAATGTAATCCAATGCGTGAGTGTAATATCGAGCTAATATCGTAACGACTGAGCTTCTCCGTTAGTTGCATCTTCGTTCTTCAGCAGTTTGCTAGATGTATTTGTATCTATTCATGTAACATATCCAAGCAATAAAGAAGTAAAAAAAAAAAAAAAAACAGAAACTACCTTTTTGTTAGTTTTGACGTCATCGTTTTAATGACATCGTTCTTCGCAAATCTTCCTTCGTTATTTTCGTTGATAGTTCGCTGTAATGATTGAAGATTATTAAAATATATTTATAAATATTTAAAAATGCAAAAATTTCTTTCCCGATGTTGGAATAATTCTTTTGCGATTCTATTTAGTTTTTAAAACGAAAATAAATCAGTTCAACAAGAAATTGAATGAATTGTTTTCGTTTCAGAGAAAGGCAGGCAATCGCTGTCTTCGGCGCCAAAATGCTCTTTGACCGAGATTTTTTGAATTTTTTGCGATTGCTGGCGTCGTTTACGTGTTAGTATTTTCTGTTTTTGCTTTTATTAAACCAGAGTTTAAACGAGAGTGGAACGAACAAAAACAAATCATCAATCTTCAGAAAAGTTAGCAAACGAAGCAATTTGCTCGCTGATATTAAAAGAGTTGAAAAAAAAAACTTAGAAGCGATCACAAAAAAAGATGAAAATGCTCAAGCAAGGACTGGATGCGGCTGTTGCTGCAACGGCAAGCACGAACATGACCATTGCCACAAAGAAGAAGAATGTTGTTGTCATTGTCATCACGGACACCACGAAGAATGTTGCAATCATTGTCATCACGGTCATCATCACGGTTTTATACATGAGTGGGGTTATGAAGAAGGAGGCGAGCATCACGGACATATCGGATGCGAAGACTGTCACCATTGCCATGAGCATTGTCATGAGCATTCTCATCATGATCAACATCATCACCAAAATCATTGTCATCATGAGCCAGATTGCTGTTGCGGTTGGGGCAAAAAACATAGTTTACCAGATAGTCCGATCGCTTTTCATTGTCGAGATATTATTGAAATGAAAGACAAAAAAGTTTTGAAACGCTTTTGTCTGCCAGTAGGTTATGCAGGTTTTTCTTTGCCGTATCAGCAAGCTTATCCAAGTGTCGGCCTTAATTTATGGGGGTGGGGCTCAACTTGGACAAAAAATAAAATTCTTGGCAATAATGCAACAAATACAAATAAAACAAAAGAAATTAAAAAAAGTAATAAAAATGAAAAAAGTTTAAAACAAAAAAGAAATATTTATGTAGATTACGATGGTAATCGAGAAGAAAATTTCATAAGAGGTTATCAAGAGGCTTGCAATGGCGATGTTTGCCCCTTTTATAACGAGAATAGTGATCTTTTACAACGGCGATCTGGTATCGTAAATAGAAAAGAAGATGAGATTCCATATGAGAGAGGAATAACAAAACGATACTTTCAAGGTATGAATTCATGAGGTTTTTTAGATTGGACTAAAATGATGCAACCATTTACTTTACACCCTAAAAAAACGAATATAAAATTGTTTACTATTTTTTTAGGTTCTTTTGAAGATGGAATGAAGTCTGGTGTTTACGTCTCAGTCGATCAAAATTAGAGTTGCGCAATAACTTTTTTAAACTTTTAACGTTTGATGGTCAAGCAGATGGAAACCATCAGCAAAAGTGACCGAAATAATTGAAATTTTTTTTAATATAAAATTTTATTTGCTGTTTTATATCACAATCACTTTTTTCATTATTTTTTTTTCCTGTCCATTTTTTCATTCACTGACATCTACCGAGAATGTACCAAGTGAAGTTTCTATTATAGTGATGTGACTCTTGGAATGTCTTGATGTTCAACTTCTTTCTTGATTAAGTATTCTTTAAAATTGTTTAGCATTAAGAAACTCAAGAGGTATCTTTTTTGGTATCTTTTTTCCTTTCACCAAATTCAAAAGCAGCAAATCATCGTGTAAATTTTCACCTTGTAGTAAATACTTAGTGCGCGGAAGTTTTCTTAATCTTTGATCACGTTTTGTGTGCACTTTAGAAAAGAGATTCTGTAAATTATCAAAATGTAGATGACCGAGATGCAGAGGATCTCAATGAAAATAAGAAAACTGCAACTGTAGAGAAGAAAAGCTGTACTAAAGCTTGTTCACGAAGTCCAGAATGTCGTTCTTGTCGTGAAGATGATTGGGATGGTGAGGACAAGGATTATCATGCAGAAAAGCTTGATGAAAATTATCACAGTCGTCATCATGAGAAACATCGCTACGACCATGAACATCATTATCATGGGCATCATCATGGTTTTATTCATGAATGGGGTCAGGAAGAAGGAGGCGAGCACTATGGAGATGAAGGTCATGGACAAAATGAATACGAAGATGAGAATGCTCACGGACATCGTCACCATGATGAGTCAGAAGAGCATAAACACCGACAGGAGGAGGAGGATGATGACAACGAATACCACGGGAGAGGATACAACCAAAGAGGATGGTATCGTGACTTTGTTGAAAAGGATAACATCGATGCGCCAAACTAAAATAGGTTGATAATGCGCGCCATTAAACGTAACTAGTCAAAACATTTTACTTTGATAACTTTCAGAAAATGAAAGTCCGGTGGGTTGAATTAACAATGAAAGACAGATATGAGTTTTTTAATTGCTGCCAAAAACATTTGCTACAAGCTCAAATTTTATCAACATTAAAGTTAAAAACTCAGTAAATTCCACACTTAGTAATTTGTAATAGAAAAAAGAAATTTTTTTTTAAACAAGGTTTCTTTTTCAAAACGAAGTGTGCTAATTTTCTTTGAGAAAATTTCAACTAGTCTTAATTAAAACTAATAGAAAACTATATTGAGCTAGTGGAAACAAAGCTTCATTATACAATAGTGTAAAAAGGACATTAGTTTAAAAAAAGGAAAGAGCGAAATTAATATTTTTCTTTCGAAAACGGATAATAATTCGTTGTTTCCCTCGTCATGTTATTCACAGAACTTATCTAGGGTTATCGCGTGGTTCAAATAAAATGATCGAACAAAGTAATCTGGGTAAGAATGTTTCGCATGTCAGATCTTATATTTTTACATAAAGTAAAAAATTTCGGGAGCTCGGATCTTTTCTTTTAGAATAACCTTTTCTTGCATTTTTCCACGCACATATCGTAATAACTTTGTATTGACGTAAATTGACCCACGCACGAATCAAACAATGGTTAATTATGCAAAACCTGCCTCATGCATGAAATTATGCAAAACCTGCCTCATGCATGAAAGACAAAAATATGTAGACAAAAATAATTTATTTTTACTTTTGAATTTATATGATAAAACTTGTAGTGAATACTTCTGCGCGTGTTTATTTTTTTTTTCTAATTCTCATTATAAGAAATCTTTTCTCAATGTAGGATAATAAAGATGAAGTCGTTGAAGGTTCGGCGTTAGGAAAACCTGTAAGTAAAGAAAAGAAGCAAAAGTTTAAAAAGCAAGTTAAAGGAATAAACATACTCGAAAACACAGATGCTGCTTTAAAATCGAAAGCGACTGAAAAACCGGTATGTCGTACATGTCACGGTGAAGGCTGCAAAGAGCGCTGTCATCATCACGAAGAAGACTGCCACGATGAAAATTGCTGTCATTGTGAACATGATCATGAAGAAGATGAGCACGAGCATCATCATCACGGTCATCATCATGGATTTATTCACGAATGGGGAGATGAAGAAGAAGGTGAACATCATGGCCATGAGGGTCGTGGTCATCATTGTTGCGATCATGAAAATTGTCATAGGCATTGTGATGATGATTGTGACGGACATTGTCACGAAGGAGAGAATCATCATCATCATGATGAAGGCGAAAATGGGGAAGGTTATGGTTGGTGTAGAGATGTTATTCAGACTAGTAAAAATGGTAAAGTTGAAAAAGTTATTCAACGGTTTTGTGTGCCTTTAGGTTACCAAGGCGGTTTTGGTGGATATCCATACTTTTATGGGTATCCAGGAGTCGGTCTCGGTTTGTATGGTTGGGGGTGGCCGTGGATTAAAAATAAAGTGCCGGGAAGCGTAGGGGTCAAAACTCCTGTTAAAAACCCCAAAGAAAAAGAAGCGAATAAAACCAAAAACAAGATTAAAAAAGACACTGCAGCAACTAAAAGACAAACTGTCCATGTCGGTTATGGTTATGCGAGTGGTGATAATTATAGACTCGGTTATCAAGAAGGGGGCATGGGAGGACTTTCTTCAAACACCTTAGATGATGATGAACATAGATACGATTTTAATCATAAGAAATCCACAGTTCAAAAAAGACATAGGTTAACATTTAATACAGAGATGCAACATCAGCATGCAACGCCGTATGGGCATCCGGTTACGCATCCTGGGTTTACTACAATGGGATATCCCGGACATGCCTTAGCATCTGTAGATGTGAGAAATAAAATTGGGAGATTGAAACGTCAAATTTACAGTCAGTCTCCACCGCTAGCCTTTCAAACACACGAATATGTAATGCCGAATATTTTTCAAAATCCGTTTTTGAACTACTGATGCTGAACTGTTTGAGGTATTCATGTTTTTTTTATGGTACACTCTGCGGTTGTATTTGATACTATTGCTATTAAACGTAATTACAACAGGTTGCTTATGAGTTGCTTTTGCTGTGGTTTTCTCTGAATTAGTTGTTGTTTTTTTTTATTAGATAATGAAAGACGATGTTCAGATATAGTCGATGTTCAAAACTTTAATGATAGCTGCGAACAACCTCACCTAGACAAAATCTAGCGCGAAGAGTCATTTACCTTATCCAGTTAAGCCTTTATTTTAAACATTGAATAAATATTAGAGTAAATGAAACAGGAAATTCCCGAGATGTTTGTAAGAATTTATAAAGTATTTGTGAAAGTAGTTTTTGCAATATTTTCAAGAGGCGTTTGAAGTACTTCGATAAAGAGAATAGACTTAATCGTATTTTAATGGTCTTTTTTTTTAGGCCGTAATTTAAGTTTTTTTAATGAAATACTTCCCTCTCCCCTCACAAATAATTAATTTTAGTGCTTTTCAATTTGCTGAAATAAAATCAAATCAAAATAGATCTTTATGTAAAAAATGTAGCAAAATAAAAAAGATTTTCTTACGGAGTAGATTTCAATTGCGTAAATCCTTTCATTATTGAGTTTTGAAAAGAAAGATAACTTACTACAAATTATAAATAATTACAAATTATAAATAATGCAATAGCAGATTCCCTTTGAAATAAAGTAAAATTCCCACTAAAAGAATCAAATACAACAAAACTTTTTATTTTTTATAAACTTTTTATAAGAGTTTTTTAAAAAATTGTTATTTGTGAATAATTAGGCTAATTTATGCAAATTATGAATATTTTTCAAATGTAGTTATCAGAACTTTCCGTTATTCTTCAGGAGAGCTATTCTGAAAAAACATTTCAATTATTTACGCTTTTCTTTTTTTTTTTTAAGAAGTCCATAAGAAAACGAAGATTGAAAAATTCCTTTATACAAGCAAAAATTGATTGAAACTTTTAAAAAACTTGAGCTGACTAAAATATTTTCTAACAACAAGAAACATACACACGCGAAAGATAAAGAAAATAAAAAAACCCTTTTGTAACATACCAATAACTATACATATAACATTGGTGTAGTAGTAATACCAATATTATTATAAAACTCTTGTTGAATATCGAATAGATTTCCACCATCTTCAATGATCATCGTCTTCCAATTAATGCTCATCCCCAAGTAGCAGCGCTCGTATGGGTCTGTGCCGGCTACGCCAGTTCTGGCGATCCATTTACGAGACATTAAAGTTCCATGAAAGGCACGCCGTAGCCGATATGAACCATTATTGGACCGTAAAAGCCTATTTTTTGTAACTATTTTACTTTAAAAACCTAAATCTTCAAGCGCAAGAAGAGCGGTGGTTGAGTTTGGAACCAAGCGCAAGAAGAGCGGTTGTGGATGTTGAAACTAGGGAAAGTTGATTACACCAAAAAAATACATTCCCTTAAAAATGCTGCAATAGTATTCGCACTATACTCAGCGCCCGAAGAATTGTGTCTACCAGTGAAGAATTGTGTCTACCAGTGAAGAATTGTGTCTACCAGTGAAGAATTGTGTCTACTCAGAAGATAAAAAAATTAATGACATGAATATTGAAGAATATATTCTAATGATCTCTACACACAACTCATGCTTAATTAAACAAATTGAATTTGCAACGTTAAAAAGAGCAATTGACGAAAGAGAACCATCATTAGGAGTGAAAGTAAATGAAAGAAATTCATATGACTTAGATGATTCTGGAAGCTCCATAATAGTGGTTCATACCAAATGCATCGAACCCCCAGTATAAAAAAGCCAAATATATATCATCACATTAGATTACATTACACCTAGATAAGATTACCTGACACTAATGAAATTTTATACAAACTACGTTGATTGAAAAATAAAAATGACTGCGCGGAAGAAAAAAATGACATTAATCATGGCAATTAAGGAAGTACTCCACAAGTTAACAACGTTTAACTATTGACCAGAGCAGGGCAAATAAAATAAACAACTTCAAAAACAAATTCTGTGAAACAAGCAGCAACGTTGTCCTAAGCTCTTCTAAATTCCAGGAGACACCAACTGCAATGCTGAAAAAAATTTAGCATATACCATGATTAAAAAATAAAACTGTTAAGCGAAAGTTTCACGCCACAGAGTTAACATAATTGCAAAATCTGGAACATACCAAATCTAAGAAAATAAAGGAGATTAAAAAAATGTTATGTATGCACAATCATGTAATTGACATGCATAATCATGTAATTGACATGCATAATCATGTAGTTAACATGCATAATCATGGCAAAAACAATGAGCAATGTAAAAGTAAACATTTTTTTCTCAGTTGTTTAGAAGACTTTCATAAGCCAAATGAAGGTGACAACTGGATCGAGTTGGCCTCACGTGCTGTGTACTGGAGTATTTCCAAAAATAATTTCTTTTTCATTTTTGTTTTTGATGTTGATTTCTTTCTCTTGACTTTTCATTCTTCTTACTTGAATTTCTTAATTTGTATTTTTTAATTACATTGATATTACTTTATGAGTTCTTTAAAAAAAAAAAAAAATCAAGTTCAACAATTATTTTAATAAATAAAACTTATAAAAAAAAAAAAAAAATTATAAAATTTATAATTTATAAATTTATAATGCTCTGATAGGAAAGAAAAGTTTTGTGATTATTTCACACAAAAAAATTCTAAAAATCAAAAAAAAAACAAACAAACAAAAAAAAGCCGTATAATAAAATAAAGTTTCTTGAAAGTTTGGAGGTGTTCGGATGATTTAAGACATGTCTGGCTCTTATCAGTGTTTGGTTGCACCACTACACATTTCTTTTGAACATAACTTTTTTTGGCAAATAATTCACTAAAATGAAGGTTACCTGGCAAGAGCTGTTAAAAATTAAAATAATATTTTTTTACGACGTAAAGGGTCATGACGGATTTTGTCTTATCTGAAAAAGGAGAATATCTTTAAAAATAAACAAAATGATCTCTATGCACAACTTTTGCAATAACGTTCAGTCTAGTAACGTTCAGTCTAGTACACTTCAATAATTGTTATTATTCACTTGTGATTTGTGGTACGATTAGAAAATCCGAAGCTTTCTATAAACTTCCGGCATCGCCCCTAACACTAAAAGGAGCAAACATTGTAAATAACGATTAGCAACTAAAGGTTTGTTTTTTTTTGTCGGGTGAAACCATGTGATCAAATTAAAATTTTTACATAAAAATATCAGGTTGTGATCAAATAACAAATGTTGAAAAGCTAATAATGGGAATGGGTAATAACTATCATTTTCTGTGTAATGTACTTGGTATATGTTAACTCAGTATATCTTAAAACCTTAAAAATACTAATACTTTCAGGTACATACATACATACATACATACATACATACATACATACATACATACATACATACATACATACATACATACATACATACATACATACATACATACATACATACATACATACATACATACATACATACATACATACATACATACATACATACATACATACATACATACATACATACATACATACATACATACATACATACATACATACATACATACATACATACATACATACATACATACATACATACATACATACATACATGTCATAATTATAAAAAAACCAAGTTTTGAAAGTATAAGGAAAAGTTGCAAAACCAAAATAGTTTTCATTAATTATTTGTCTTCAGTCAACCTTGAAGTTTTAATTGGTGGTGAGTCTAAATAAAAACTATACAAATATAAGAGAGAAATTTTTCAAATTTCTTCCTCAAATTTCCATTTAATCTTTTTTTATATGATATTATATGATAAATACATTAGATTGTGTATGAAACACAAAGTGTTGGATTAATACTGAAAAACCTTGTTTCTTATAGGACAATGAAAAATAAATATCAAGCACTCTTCAAAATCCAATATATGGGAATGAGATCATTATATTAAGCAGATTATTTCATTGTAAACATAAGAAATGATAATATTAAATACTAGTTAATCTTTTTTTCCTCAATAATTGATTAGTTTAAATAATTAATTGTATTAAATCTCACAACAAGCTTTTGCTAAATTTTATTCTTTCATCAAGCTTCTCCATTTTAAATTTTTAGAAAATGCCTTGGAAAACTTTTGGAAGTTGACAAAGGCTGATATATGCAAGGTTATGTAAAGCACGTGGTAGATCAGACTGATGGAAGGGCCAGTAAACCTAGTTTTATCGCAGTTTGGAAGACAATCTTTAACTGTATTTTGTTTTAGAAATAAAATATTTTACTACTTTATGTTAATCTACTTCAATTTTTATTTCCTAAGCACAAGTAAGTTATATCTCCTGCTTTGTTAGAATCAAAGGTTCAGATGTCTGTGCTTGGGAGTAATGAAAAAATAAAAATATTAAGATTAATATACACCAAGGTTGACCTTCAGCTTTTTTGTATTATAGGCAAGTGACAAATGCCCCTTAGAAGTCAGAAGGCTTGTTAAAGCTCCAATTAGGATAATCTCAGCTTTTTCTATTTCTACCGCGCAAAGTTCGAATTTCGCAAAAAAAAAAAAAAAAAAAAAAAAAGTAAACAAAGTTGAAAAGGTTTCGAACATTTAAATTCGAATCAAAAAACATGGCTAAACTGTACTTTTACATGAAAGCTGAAATTTTAGGAGGTCTAATAGAAATTCATCACTCTCAAAAAAGAAAAGGTATGAAAATTTTTATTGCCGATTTCATCACATTCATAATAACCCGATAACCCGAAACAATAATCGAACGGGTTAACGAGCACCAACAGCTGTGGAATCGAAACCGATAAGTTATCGGTGCCTGTTCGGGTATTGAATTTTTTTAATATCTGAAAACCCTTTCGGTTTTTGTCTTTATCACCATTTGGGGTCCCGAAGTTTAGTAAAAAAATTTTTAAAATAGCGAAAATCGCTAAGTCACTAAAATTTCTACGAATTATTGCTTACGGTAATATTAGCTTTGGAAGAGTATGTGAAATGTATAAACTAAAATTTAAAAAAGTACTGAATTAAACCTATTTATGCTAGAGATAAAGAAGTATTTTAATAAACAGATTGAGTCCACAGTTAATTAAACAACATGACTTGATGAAAGAGGTTAAATGATTTGAAAATAAACGCAATTTTGGCACCAAAAATTAACTTTCTTAACACATTAGTTGCCTTAGTTATCATAGTGATAAAACACTGGCAAATATAGCATTTTCACCTAGGAATTTTAACCTAACACTGATTACAAAATAAGCATTTAAAATTTGGAGATGTACTGTTTGTTTTCATGAGATTTTTAGCATGAAATGAATTAAAAGAAAACTGAAACATTGTTTAAAAACTTATTTTCGACAAGTTTTTGTCATGCATGTCCATACAGGGGCGGGTTTGGTCACTTACCAAGGGGGGGGGGGGGGGGGGGGCTAAAGTTTAAAAATTTACCTAGTCGTATTTTACGTCTATTTAGTCGTATTTTAATTCACATAAAGGGTCGTCTTTAAACTACGGATCTTGTTACAAAAGCATTACGATGGGGGTAAAATTGGTCAAAGTTGGTTGACGTAAATTATGGACTATTCTTAATGGTTCTACTCATTCTCTCGCGTGCTTAATATAGGGGAGAACCTATTGCGTGCTTAATAACTTTTCTTACCCACGCCAAGCTTTTTAAGCTTGTTTATTAATTTCTTATTTGTTACCAACAAAAGTTTGATTGATGTCAATTTCATTAAGTGAGATTGATTTAAGTATCGCTTTACTTCTTTGCCTTTTTTAACATGTGTTGAAAAAGGATAAATAAAATCAGATCCAGGCAACCAATTTTTTTGAACTAATCTATATCTTGTATTCTGATTTAAAGACTTTGAGTTTATATAATATCCAATATCCTCAATAAAAGTTAAAGGTTCTAAAATATCTTTTTCGATACTGCAAGCAGTGTTTTTTTCATTTTCAGATAATTGAGAAGTGCACGGTATCGGAATGGTTAAGTTCTCTGTTATATTAACTTGTTCTGATAAAATGTGTTTCTTGTTAAAATATGTAGAAATATTGACTTGTTTTCTTTTTGCATTAACTGGGTTTTTACCATTTCCATTGGCATTGCTCATTTGTTAAAAATTTTGTGTAAAACTTTAAAATAACACTTGACATACAACACATAAAACTTAAAAATATCCCTTAAAATTTAAAAAATTAAATTTAAAATTAAAAAATAAAAATAAAAAACATGGTTATAAACAAATACAGAAGAATAAACTACAATGCAAACTATATGACACCGCTTTATAATAACAATCTAAGTTGCAATGCATTATGGTTTAGAAACTTATTAACTTAAAAATGCAAGAAGCATTCAAGCGTTTTTCCAATAAAACTAAAACTAAGTTATGTTGCATAACTTATGTATATGCATTTATGCATAACTTATGCATATAAAGATCATTGATATATTTTATTACTCGCTTTAAAAAAAATATAACATTGTCCCAAGGGGGGGCTACTACCCCCTTAGCCCCCCCTTAAACCCGCCCCTGTGTCCATAACGTTAATTACATCAACAGAGGCTTCCTAGATGTCACCACCAGGTTCCTCATTTGGAATTGATGAAGACCTTTTAGTTTCTAAGCAGAATTTGAGCAGCATTTTTCTCTCAAACTGAGAGTAGTTGCTTTTGATGAAAAGCAGTTTTTCAGCCTTCAGAGGATCTTTGCGATTTCTTCCCTTTGTGGCTGTCAGGCTGGCAGCGGTGAACAAGCGCTGTAAGGATGCTGAACTTGCAGGAATGCTCAGGATAGCAAAGACAGCCTTGGAAAGAAATGGATAGACGTTCCGTTTTGTCACCCAGAACTGAATTGGCTTTCCCATCCATGTAGAAAGTGCCTCAGCATCATTTTCAAAGGCAAAAAGCTCTTCTTTCAATCCAATCGCTCTCTTTTTCTGCTTCTTTGGCTGGATGAAGTTCAAAGAGAAACTTCCATTTGCTCGCATTTCTTTTAATTATTCGCAACTAATTGCATTACTTCAGATCATTTGTAGCACTTATTTTTACTAGCAACTTTAGATGTAACTTTTACAATTGGCACGTCTAATGGTGGATTGGAAACTTGCACAAAAGTAGACTACAGCCAGTTACATTGCAATTTTTGACTGACAGTATTTTAAAATGACTTTTCACTCATTTTTGTAACAAGGGTCCGAGTAGTTGGCAACCAGGTAGACAACTAATCAGAGTTGAGCATTTCAAATAAAGAGTGAGATGCAATAATTTTGCCAACCGGATTGCGTGAATAGCACGAGGAAGTATATTAAATTTTGTTTAACTGCCAAAAGGCCAAGTGAAAGTGTAAATATTGTGATTATTACGGTTATATTCCCCTTTTTTAGAAATCAATTATTTATGAACATAATGGATCTTTTTCACTGAAAACCCGTCAGAACCGTACGGGAATTGTTATTTTAACGGGTTCGGTTACCGATAGGATACCGATACCTCTCGGGCACCGATAATTTAAATTACCCGAAATATTGAGTCCGGGTCGGGTATTAAAAATTTCAACTACCCGATCTTATCGGCGTTATCGGGTAATGCACGTTCGGGTAATAGGAGCCCGGTAAAATTGTTTTTGGCTTTTATCAGTGTCCGCTCCCCGTTCGGGTCAGGTCTCGTTTGGTTCCTATCGGGACCCGGACATTCCCTAGGTTAGTGAAGCAAGAAAAGGATTTTCTGAGCAGTATTTTCTCAAAAAGCATGGAACATTTTTGGAACCTCAAGTTCAATAAAAACATACACTTTATAATAGGTAAATATAAAGATTTATATTTAATAAAAATAATACTTTGTTTTTATGAAATATAATGTTTATATTTACCTGTATATTTTTATCTATTATCGGCTGTTTCTGTAAAAAAAATGTCGGCTTTTGAAAACTGTATACTTGACGTCAAATTCTTAATGTGATCAATCCCGCGAGGTGAAAAACGTCTCACGCGTTTAAACAAAAATAACATGTAAAAAAAACGAAATTTTCTCAGACTGGCCTTAAATCACCCGAGTGTCACGCTCTCTCCTGAATCTCTTAACTGATATTCAGTAAGAAAAATTATCTTTAAAGAAATTCTTTTTGAAGAAAAAATCACTTTGAAGAAAAGTTGTTTTTGAAGAACTTATTGTAGAAAAATCAATTATTTTTCATATGAATAATGTAATCTCTCCTTTATATCTTAGCAATCTCTCCTTTATATCTTACTAAGATAATCTTAGCAATCTCTCCAAGCAAATTGACAATCTCCCCTCGGGAGTTCAATCAAGTTTAAATTTACCCAAGACTTCTTTTGATTTTAAGAAAATTCCGAAGAAGGTAGTTCACAAAATATTGAAAGTTGATTTGGTCAATATCAGTGGGGTAAAGTTGCCTACCCTAATTTTTTACCCTGTGATACCCTGAATTTGTCAACTGCTTTACGTCACTTCATCAGATGACTCTTAGGAATTAATTCAAAACTTTTGCCTTTTCTTTTTTTTCAAAAATTTTGAACCAGATTCCAAAAATGACAAATACTTAACAGCACTCGAACCGAACCCACACTACAAATAATCCAGACTAAAATTCAACTAGAAAATTTAGGTTTTTTCTTTCTCTAATAAACCCGCTACTGATGATAATATCTTTCATCATGAAAAATATTCATGACTCTTTTTGTAAATACTCCTGGCATTAATCACTAAGGCAAAAAACAATTCAAAAATATGTCATCAAAATACTAAGTAATTCAAAAATATGATTTATGTGAAATTTTTCACACAGATACTTCTATCATCGACCCCACGATTTTTAATGTTTAAAACCGCTTTTTAAATTTTGCTTCAGACTAAGCGATGCATTAATTATATTTGACAGCCAACAGGAATTCGTCCAAAAAGTTATTTTAAAAATAACTAATACAAAATGAACTGAATGCAAACGTTTGCAAAGATCATTTGCAAAAATTTCAACACTATTAACAAAAATATAATATAAGTTATTTCATTTCAATTTTAAGTGGCAATGTAGGAGTGAGGTTTGAAAACTCCTTGTTAGAATTTTTTTTTTCAGACATCGATAATATTTTACGCCAGTTATTTTTAATCAGACTTTTGTATACATATGAATAAGCACACACATTTATTGGTCAAAATCAAGCATATGAATACATATATATTCATTTTTCCTTGTTTTTACAAAATATGGTATAATTTATGCCAGTAAGAATTCGGCTCAGACTTCTAATGAAATATCGCGTAAGGGAAAAGCATCGAACATTTTTAATATTTTGTTTTTAAATACACTAAGCAAGTACCCCCGGCAGCTAAAACTTGCGAGTTGAACGTATCTTTTATAAATTCTGGAGATATATTGAGTTTGAATCATATTGTGAAATATTTTTTGAATTTGTATTTATTTATAATGTTGATGGAAACAATTAGTTAGACTTTAGTCAGACGTCAAATTTTTGAGTTAGCATTTTTGAGATTATTAATGAGCTTGATACATTGTGCTTTAAAGTAAGTTATAAACAAAGTAAGGTTGGCACTCTTTGTTAATTATGTATGTCTATACCTAGCAATTTAATGACCAATTTACGAAATTGTTTTTGTTTTTTGTAAGTATTAAAATTTGAAGTTCATTGATGGCTACCCAAGTGGCTGAAAAACCACCTTTATATGGAGGTTTACCTGGAAACTCTCTAGCATCAACACCTACACCTCATAGAGTAGGAAAACTTTCAAGGAAAGCCCCAGTACCAACCCAACGAACAAATTCACCCTCAAGACTTAGAAGTTTAAGAAAGCCTCGACAAAAAGCAGGTAAGTATAATTCAACAGTTTCTAACTCCTGTATTGTAAGTGCGATTGTAAATACATTCAAAAGAGATAATCTCAAAAGTGTTTTGAACAAAATTTTGCTTTTCAAGGTTTCTCATTTTTAGAAAAAGAATTTCTCTCCACTAAAGTTTTTTTTGGAACTGTTCAAGAAAAGCAATTTTTTTTCCTTACCTAAATATTGTTGTTTTTAATTTAAAATACATATAAAAGTGGTTGCTTTTTAAGTTAAATCTTCCAATAGGTTTCAACTCTGATTCTGATTCTGATGTAAGTGGTGAAGATCAAGTACAAATTCAGGAACCTGAAAAACTTTTGATGCAATCTCAAACAAATAGTACAACACACTCAAGAGATAAAACTAATAATTTAGATGATGTACCAGTATTGAAATCACAAAGCCAAATTTTACAACAATCTAATTTTAAAAAAACTCATAAGAAATCTAAAAACAACTCCAAACTAATATCTATAGAAGAAAATAGTACTAACCCTCGTAGACATACTGAGGTAGTTACATCAAATGATTCTAAAAAAAATCTATCTGCATGTCTCCAAGAAATTAAAAATGGTTCTAATATATCTAAAAGGCGACATACAGCAGATGCTGCTTCCCTTGAACTTTTTAAGAATGAAACTAAGTTAGTTGTTTTAGAATATTTAAGCTCTCTTACACCTGATCAAATCACTGCCAGAAATAAAGCAAGTCGAAGTAATAGTAGTGTGAGTCGCAGTGAAAGTCAAAGCAATAGTAGTGTTAATCGCAGTGAAAGCCAATTTGATTTTAGCACTGTTTCTAGCTCATGTGGTTCTAATTGTTGTGAAAGAAAACAAATTTGTGTAGAAAACAAAATGAATTTGGATTGTGAACCTGATGTTGGAGATATTTATACGTCACAAAAACCAAACCAAATAACTGTCGAAGAAAAATCAAAAACCTTACCTAAAGATCTGAAGAAAAAGAAACCTTCAGATGATCAAGGAACTAATAAAGCAAAATCTAATACAATTACTATAGGTGAGTATGAGAGGAAGCAATTGTTAGAACAGATTACCGCTTTTAATGCTGAACAAGAAAAATTGTGTGGCAAAAAGCACTTGATGCGCAGTTCGAGTGATGTAACAGAGGAGAACTGGGCAAGTGTTAGAAGAAAGCTCCGCCAAATGAAAGTCCCTGTCAAACAATGGATAAGTGCAAATATGAAGAGAGAGATAGCTACTTTTGATTTTCATAGACATAAAAAAGAACCATTAAAATCATTTAAAAATCATTCCAGTTGTACACCTCCGCGACCTTTAAGGTAAGATTTTGTTAAATTAGTATTTGCTCATAAAGTATACACTGTCCTTTTTAGTTTCAAAATTTTCTCACTTTATTACAAAAATCTAATGAATGTTTAAAGTTATGAGAAAGTTATGAAAGTTTTTAATTAGCAAGTTTGGGTAACTAGTTTACATTTAAATTAGCAAGTATTGATGTTGTAGCTATTTCTGGACATAATCATTAAACTAAGAATATCTATTCAGCAGTGATAATATAACCATACAATTCAAGATAAAGAGCAACTTTTTACTCACTGTTTGTTTATTTTCTAAAAATGTTAGCAAACTTAAACAACTCCAAAAGTTCCTAACTACAAAGTTCCATGTACCCCAACTACTATTTCATAATAGGCTTTATATTTAAAACTTTTGATATATATTTTTTTTCTTTTGTTTGTTTTTGCTTTGTTACTTAATCTGAACTTTGTTATTTGATTATAGCCTTTTAATACCCCAACATCATGAAGATTTTGAAGATGTAGGAGTTGAATTTACACCACAGACATATGCAGTGAATCGTTTAGAAGAGATGAGCACAGAAATTATGAAAGATTTTCCTGATTTACTTTCGCAGCATGTGTATGATCTACTTACGCCTCTTCAAAACAATAAAATGATTTCATATGAATCATTTGCAAATATTGCAAAAGATGTTTATAATAAAAAATTATTGCAAGTATCAGGAAGTGTATGGACAAGAGTAGCACTTGTGCTTTATACAGTAAAAGAAACAATATTTTCTGGAAATCTGGATGATACTCAGCTAGAGTTGCTTGTTGAATATTCTACAAAGTTTGTCACTGAGAATGCTGAGAAATCTTTAGAAGAAATAGAGGTATGTTCTATTGAGAATCAGTGAAGTATGTAGATAACTAAGGTTATTTTAACATTATATACATTTTACACACACACACACATATATCATTTTGTCTTTTCTTGGGAATGTTGTTTGGCTGTAAGCGCTCATTTTACTGCTACACTACTTTTGGGTTGTTTTTTTTTTTTTTTTTTGCTGTTTTAGACAAATTCTATTAATCTTTGTCAGTAAATATGTTAGAAAAAACTTTTTCTTTAACAGATTGTTGCCTTGTAGTCTTTCTTTTAGTCTGACTGTTCAACTGTCACCTATTTTTAAATGTCTCTCTGCACCTCTAAGAGTCTAACATATTTTCAAGATACCAAAAGTGCTGTGACTTATTGTTTTTATTTCTGTATTTTATAAGTTAATTTTTGTTTTTTCCTATGCTCAATTAAAATGCTTTAATGCTTTAACAACAATACAATAATAACTAATTGATTAAAAGTTTCTATTCAATTTATAGAGTTCAATGGATTTGGAGAGTGTGATGTTTAATGCCTCTGGATTAATATATAGAAACATTAGCAGTGATGAAGAAGAATCACCGGAACAAGAAAAGATATTGTCTCAAAAGCAATCTTATGAAGACCTTTCAATCCAACAAAAAATTTCACATGCGGTAAATGATTGGGCTCCTTTTGGTGTTGCTGCTCTTGCTATCGGCATAGGATTAGCTTACAGTTACGTAAAGCCGTAATTTTCGATAGATTTTTTTAAATTTGTTTTTGAAAAAAAAAAAACGACATTAAGTTAAGATTCTAATTTTGTAAAACGTATTTGACAACAAGTGATCTTCTACTTTAAAAAGTTATCTACAAAATGTATATATGAAACTGTAAACGCCAATAACTTGTTTGTCCGGTTTTATATGTAATAAGTTTTGCGTTTGTTTTTTTAATTATACAGTTTTGCGAGCATATTTTGTGAAAGTTTTATTTCATCTATTTATTAATATGTATATACTTTATACTTTAGCATAAAAACATTCCAAACGATTCACACTAAAATACAAATTTGTTAATGTATCGTGCTGAGTTTTTATTTTTTGTAATAATAGTTTTAACTATGTATCTTGACTTTAATATTTAGGGAAATCCTATGCATTATTAATAGTTAACTTTGTTTTGTATAAATTAAAATAGGCGAATTTTTTTTGTAAGAATCTTTTTCTGAAAAAAAAAAAATATTTCTCATACTATCGAATTTCAACGCTATTCTTATTAGTCCTTTGTGTGATAAAATAAAAGTTGCTACGTATATTTCACTACAAAAGATTTAAATCTACTATAAGCGTTTGTTTTGCTTCTGATCAAGTAATTTTGTTTTCCTTTATAAAATACTCATACATATACTTTTAAAAAACTCATAAAAATGCTGTTTGCTGAGTTTGTTCGTCTGTTGCTTAAACTGGCGAAACAAAACTCATAAATTTGCTTCATTTCTAGAAGTAAATTTAAAAAAAAAAAATATTTTAAAATTTAACACGTAAACACCAGTGAATTGAAAGTTAAAAATGATAAGTTGAACATTTTTATGACATAAAAACAATTGATTTCTAAATTCCTGATAAAAATTTTCGTGATTATATATATGATGACGTTAAATAAAGCATTTTAAAAACGAGATTGAAAAAATGCCTTGTAAAAAAATTAAAAAAAAAAAAATACTTCTAAAGTTGAAATTACTTGATTTTAACAACAAATTTAGATCTTCGATAAAAATTGTGTTCTTCAAGATATTGTTCAAAAACATTTAAAATCCTCAACATTTTCTTAACTCCGAAAGAATGAACGATAAGCCTCTATCCATTTATTACTTTTCATACTTGAGTGCGGTCGTATTATTTTTTATTATACTTTTTAAGTTATTGCTATTGAAATATTTCCATCACATGCTAGTGTATCTTTTCCCGCAGGCCCATCAAGGGAATCAGTGAGTCCCGGGTCAACTTGCTTGGTTTGCCTCTGGGGTCCAGAAACTTCTGCGAAGGTGTTTGTATGAGGGGGGGTAGCTTTCTGTTCGTCACCCCTCTCGAGATCAATATTTTCTAATTATTTACTTATGAGCTTTTTGTGTCTGACTAAGAAAAACTAATAAGAATTTAATTTAAAAACTAATAAGAATTTGATTTAAAAACTAATAAGAATTTGATTTAAAAACTAATAAGAATTTGATTTAAAAACTAATAAGAATTTGATTTAAAAACTAATAAGAATTTGATTTAAAAACTAATAAGAATTTGATTTAAAAACTAATAAGAATTTGATTTAAAAACTAATAAGAATTTGATTTAAAAACTAATAAGAATTTGATTTAAAAACTAATAAGAATTTGATTTAAAAACTAATAAGAATTTGATTTAAAAACTAATAAGAATTTGATTTAAAAACTAATAAGAATTTGATTTAAAAACTAATAAGAATTTGATTTAAAAACTAATAAGAATTTGATTTAAAAACTAATAAGAATTTGATTTGAAAAGTTATAATAGTTTATCTATTTACAAAAAAAAAAAAAAGTTTTTTTAAAAAAAGACCAAAATCCCCCACCAGTCTTTTCCCCCCAAACTCTCGACGGGCCTGTCCTCCCGAACACCCAATCAGGATTTAACATTTAGGTGCGATTTCAAAGTTGTTTCATTATTTCTATTAAAGTCGTTACAGATAACTTCATTCTTAAGCTCTATAATTTTTTCTTTGTTTATATGTAACATCAGTTTTATTGTTTTATGTACGTGTAAACATGCGAATATATACATTTTATTTATTTTAACTATATTATATACATAGTTATTTATTTTAAGCATCAACGTTTTGTTTTTCAGTTGAAAACGAAACGAAGAAATATTTTTCAAATGTAAACATTTGAACTTGAAAACGAATTTAAGTTGATAATTGTAATGGATCTTTCAATTCTTTAAACAGCTTATGATACTGCAAAACTAGCACCATAACTCAAGAAGATGGCATATACACACATATATATATATATATATGTATGTATATATGTGTGTGTGTGTGTATGTGTGTGTGTGTGTGTGTATACACTATTAATCATAGCTTGTAGATTGTTCTTCTTTCTTTTGTCGGATATTTTCTCATTATGCATTTACTCCAGAACTTTCGAAGTTCTGGAGTGAATGCATAATGAGATTATATCCGGTAAAAAAAGAAGAACCAAAACACATAATAATTATTTGCATGATACCGTTGGATAAGTGAAAGCAGCAGATAATTTATTCATGTGAACAAACTTCGTGATTCAACCCAGACCAGACGAAACAGCAAGTACACAAGAAATTCAAAAAGCAGAAATTGCCAAACAAGCAAGAATTTGTCACTACAAATTTTGATTTCTTTTGTATTTGACATCTTTAAGAACATTGATGACACCACTTGAAAAAAACCCAGCAAAATTATTTATTATTATTATATTACATTATTGTTTATCGAATGAGAAAAGTAAAATAGGTTTAGTCATTCAAAATGAAATCACGATTAAGATATTTTCTGCACATGCCACCTCAACAAGATTGCAGTTGAATCTGCTTTTTGTTGTAATCATATCGGTCTTTGGTTGGGTGCAGTGTACAATAATTTAACAATATCTGACAACCACTGGTAGGTTAATGCAAATAATGGTAATACACCTGGACGTATTACCAATATTGCCCAAAGAATTTTAATGACAAAAGTTTTGTAATAAGAAGAATGTAAACACTGTTCTTGCCAATTAAAATAAAATTTTTCCAAAAATTCTTTATGTTTTTTTACTAAGTTAATAAGTTACTATGTTATTTATTTTTTGCTGTCATTTTTTTTTTTTATGAATGATTTTATTTAAAACATTTAATTTAAAAGTTTTATTTGGAGAATGAAAAACTTTGTCTCGATTTCAACTTCTCCTTGAAACTGAAGGTAACAGTAAATTCTTGCTAAAAATAAATTCTTTAGGGGATATTTTCAATACCACTGGTCGTCCACCCTGAAAATTTAGAATTCTTAACAACAACTTAAAATGATTTACAGACTACCTTTTCCATCGTAATTAGGCTGTGGATCAGAAAAGTTCGCAATCATTCGAGGTCCAATTAAGTATAATGTGCTGCAAAGATCAGGGTCTTTGAGAAGAAAAAAATGTGCCCGGGTGAGACCTTTTCTGGGTACCTCCTTTTCCAAACTCTAGTAATATGACTACTATTGAAAAATTGGGTCCAGAAAAGGTCTTACACCTGTCCATTTTTAGATATCATATAAATTTAGATGATTCAATTGCACTAATATGTTCTGAGGAATCAGGAATCTTTTTAAAAGATCTTCATACTGGCCCTAACAAGGTTGTTTAAACAACTCTAACTCGTGGTGGACCTCAGATAACTTTTGATGAGTTTAAGGTCTTTTTAACTAATGTTAGTGTAACTGGTGTGTAAAGAACATCTCCAAACTGACAGAGTTTTTTAATCAGAAAAACTTATGGTTTTATGGGATAAATTTTCTTACTAAACTTCTTCTTAAGCAATATTTGCTATAGCATTTTAAAAACTGTTTTAAAGTCATAATGCAATTTTAAAACTACTTGCTACGTTTTTCTACTTTTGATGGCTTCATGTAATAACCGTTCAGCCAATCAATAATTACATTAAAAAAACCACAAAAACAATTTTAAAACTTCCTTCAAACTTTATGTTTATTTTGGGAATCTTCATGAGAAACCCTTTTTTTTTTTATATTGCAAATAACTGAAATTTACCTAAAAAAGGTGTAAAAATATCTAACTGTAATAATTTTTATGAGATATTTCTTCCGAATCTTGGTTTGGTGAGATAAATTTGTTGTTTATCACTTTGGTATAAATTATTTGTGAAAAAAGTTGTGAACAAAATAAACTTTCTTAACGTAAATCTGCATTTTTACGTTCAGTAGGATCAAGTCTGACACGAAAGTGAATCACTTTTAGTCTTTCCAACTTAGAGATTCCAAGCAGGAACTTAAGTAATACGGTCATTCATTTAATATGGTCTTAAATGAAGTACTGCATCCGTTGTAAAAGTAACCAAGTAATGTGCAACGCCTATAAATAGATGGGCCTCCTAAACTGTTATAGGCCTTGGTGCAGCACATTAATTGCATCCATCTCTTGTGTAGTATGTGATCCTCAATTTTAAAAAATAATTGCATAAAAACTAACTCTAAAATGAACGAAAAGTTTAAAAAAGTCTGAAATTTAAAAAGGTCCAGTAAAAATCTAAATTTTGGCTATGATTTCAATTTCTTAAATTTATTTTTAGATTACCCGAGGAATTTGTAGATTACCCGAGGAATTTGTAGATTACCCGAGGAATTTGTAGATTACCCGAGGAATTTGTAGATTACCCGAGGAATTTGTAGATTACCCGAGGAATTTGTAGATTTCCAGCAGAATTTAGTAATTGTTTAAGTTTTATGAGATATAATATATGTATTTTTTAAAAATATATTATTGCCTGTTTTGTGTATTGATAGTTTTATTTAATACTAACTTTAATAAAAGTTAAAAGTTTTTATGTTTTTAGTCAATAAAGTTGTATTGAGTAATTGATTTGATACAGTTCCAGCTTTACCACATTGAAGTTTGTTAAAAATTCAGTTAAATATTCTATTATCAATTTTTAACAATCTTCGATTCTTTAATCATTAAGAATTTAACAATCAAAAATAAAACTTTAATTAGCTTACTTTGGATTTTGGGACCGTCATACCGCTTACCACGTTTGAGAAAATAAGTTAAAGGATTGTTAAGAATGCTCAGTGTACATTTATTTACTAAGCTGAGCTTATAATTTTTGCACAGTATTTAAATATTTGGTATCCCAAAAACCTCTTAACTAATATTATGTTTAGGCATAAAATTTTACTTCAAATAATTATACACACACATGATTATATATTATTATGTTTTATTATATATTCATTATATATTATTATGAATTATATATTATTACATATTATCATATATTATCATATATTGTTATATAACTTCATACATAATTATATTTTAATATACAATTATTTATTAAATATTTATCTATAGTCTAAGTTTATATACATTATTTGGCAACATTTGATCAAGTATCATCATTTGATTAAGCATCATTTATAATTTAGAATTTCAACATGAATTGCTGACGCAACAGCAGCAGCCGTTGTCTCTACAACAGCAAACGAGGCAAATGTAAACAGATTCGAAGATGAAAAACAAAAATTTTTCAAAAAAAAATTTTAAAAAGAAAAAACGCATACTAATTAAAGATTTATACCATGAAAAGTTGATTCAATTGTAAATAGTATTGTAAAAATGTTGTCCGATTTAAAATTTTTTCAGTAAAAACATGCCAGTCAGTCAAAATCCGCTTTAATTTATTTGAATCAAAATATTTTGAAACAAAACAAAATAAATATTTTTTTACGCTGAGTACTTCTTTCGATTTTCGAGTTATTTCGATTTGAGGAAAAAAACTTTTTTTATTTCGCCTTTTACAGGTTAACTCGATTATCCAAGCAGATCTCGATTAAGAGCTCAAAATTTTTTTACACTTAACATTCTGCCATTATTTACACGGAAACACATCACCTACAAACTCTATGAATAAAATTTTCAATTTTTTGTTTTAAGTCTGTTTATAAGTCTTTTATTTGACCGTGACTTTTTAAAACACTGGACGAGCAATCTCCAATAAACGTTATACATGATAAACCTAACTGTTATATTTTAACAAATGGTTAACGGCATGTTAAACGTTCTAAAATGTAAAAAATATCAAACTGTATTTATAAATAGAAATTTAACAAAGAACGTTAAGTACATTTAAATTAAATAACTATGACAGTTTATGGGTACCAAATACCTCGGAAGTATTTCCATAATTTCATCACAAACAATTAAGTTTTTACTGTTATTTTTTATTAGGGACTATGGTAACTAATGATTATAATAAAGATATGTTATCTTATATTTACAAATCAAGAAACTATTTTTAATAATGTATTAAAAATAACCTAATTTTTTAATACATAAAAGTAAATGATATGGAATCTGTGTTTCTATGATAAATGTTTATTGTATTTTAGTTTTATTTTAAATGAGTTCTATGTATGGCAGAAAATACTGAGCTTGAAGATGGTGAGATCCTGGAGGAAACAGAAATAGGCTTTGCAGCTAGTTTCATGAAAACTGATTCTCATATGCCACCTAATTTTAATAGAAGAAGACACTATTCTTCATTTAACTCTTGGGGTAAAAGTAGACAACCAAGAATTATCCAAAATAAATGTATCTTTTTTTTATCTTATTAAAGAGTTTTTCTTAGTTTTAATTATTTAGTATGAATTAGAATTGAAACATTCAACTTAAAACTTGCAAAAAACTTTTTATCTTTAATATTACAGCAATTTTTAGGGAGAATATTTTTAAAAAGACTTTGTACCTAAATGTTAAGTATATTATCTTAGTTTAACAAAGGTCTTAGTTTCACTTTATTACTTAATTTATTTCTAAATCTCATATTTGTCCTCCACCTCCCCATCTCTCATATATAAAGTTAATAATTTAGAAAATATTTTGTTATTTACTCAGAAAAAAAATCTTGATAGGACTTTCTTTGACTAGTACATGTAGATAACTCAGGTAATGAAAGAAATTTCCGAAATGGAAAAAGAAATGAGAAACCTAGAAAAAAACAAAACAATGTAAAGGAAGAAGCAAATGAAAAGAAAGGAAAGTTTGATGATATCTTTAACCATAATGGTGTTGATAGTGGATATGAACTTGATGACTATGAACTTCTGCTTGCCAGACATGAGTTAATTCAGCAACAGCTGAAGAGATTTCAAGGTATTGTTAAAGTTAATATTTTAAAAGTGAAACTAGAACTAATTTGTTTTAAATTCAATTTACAAGTACCTTAACATGCATTTTAAGGAAAGCTCTAAAAACATTTCACGTGTTTCTTTTGACTACAACCTTTAAAAATCATTTGGAGTTTTTTTTGTGGAGAATTTTAAATGAAAGTGTATGGAATCACAGATTTAATGAAAAAAATTTTTAAATTATAAAGTGAATTTTTTACTTTTGGAAAATCCTAAAGCAAGAAATAAGTTTTATTTTTAATAAATATGAAGACTAGCATTGATTCAAAAAGAAAAAATAGAAGATTTTAAGGTTCTCTCTGCAGTGATATTGAAAAATGGTTTCATTCTAAATGTTTTCAAAATTTTTCCTTAAAAAAAAAATCTTGTCTTTACTAAACAACTGTTTTTTTGAGAAATACTTTAAAAGCTCATAATAACATAGGTTTGTATTGAAACTACTTTTGCTTCATTTTATGTAATTATTATCTTCTTTAGATGATAATGAACCAATGATTGTATTGAGTGAATATGAGGCAGATGAAGAAAAGCTTCATGTAGATACAGAAGAAACTAGTTCTAGCATTTATCCTGCCCCATCTTGTCCTTTGGAACAGAAAAAAATGTTGAATGTGAAAAGTACTTTAGAAGATGAAATTTCTTTAGGAAAAGATGTTGTTCATTTGTCAGATTCCTCACAAAATGAAGACAATGATGAAGAGCTTGAAATGCTCAGAAATATTCTAATTTCTCAAGCAAAAAAGAAAAATGATAGTTTGCAGAAAATAGCCTCTGTTAAGTTAGTTACTCATAATAAAGAAGCAGACAGTCTATCAGCTTTATCTGAAATACCTAAGATTGAGAATTTGGAAAAGATCACAGAAACAAATTGCTCACAAGGTTCCTCAGCTTTAAATCAGCTAGTAGCATCATCAATGCATAATACAGAGCTTCAGATACCTTGTTTAGATGATTTATTAGCATTTCCTACTGGTAAAGAAAAAGAGTCACTAAAGAAGTTTCGACAGAGAAGAACAGAAAATAAAATAAGAAAAGGAAATAAAAAGTCTGTTTCTGTTAAAAGGTTATTTTCACTTTAATTAAATTTATTGCAATCATATAAAGCAAAGCTTTTATTAATTGCAGCTTCTGTGTTAATCCTTATGATTCTTTCTCAATATTTAAAGAATCTCATTTAGGTTAGAGAAAATACAGACTCGTTCGCAGACTGCAGCTGCTGAAAGGGAACTTAAAGAAAGTAGTTCACAGATGAAGCTGAAAATTGAAGGCAAAAGAAAGAAAAAGTAATTTTTTACTTCTATAATTCCTCAGTTTTTTGTTTTCAAAAAATTATAAAAAATAATCCTTTTTTAGAAAGCGTGGTGGGAAAAGGTCTCGATTGTTAGCTATACGTGCTCTACACAAAGATGAGTTTAAAAAAATCTTAAAAGATCTCAAAAAAGGGACAACAGAAGATAATTATAACAGCATACCAATGGAGATTGATGATGATCAACCATCTGGTTAGATTTTATTTTCAATTTTAAAATATATCTGAAGTTTTTGAAATGAAGTTAAAAAGTAAATTTATTATTTTTAGCTTATGTTGATGGATTTGCACCTTTACCTTTGATAGAAACAACTGAAGTTCCCCCTCCTTTACCTACAGCACCTCCATCACCATCAATAGGTTAATTTTGTTCAACTTTTAAAGTTTTTGAAATTTTTGGCATATAAAAGTGAGAATTGCCCCATTTTGTGCATAGTATATAAAAATTGTAGTTTACATAAAACATTAAAATTATAGTTCATATAAGTTTTTAATTTTCTCAGATAACGCAACCTTTAAACCAACAGTTGATATTGTCCCACAGTACATGACAAATTCAAATGTAAGTGAATTGATTAGGGTAATTTTTTACATGAATATTTAAATCATGCATGCTTCACACCTGACTTAAAAGCTGTTGATATTTAGATACTTATTTTGGTATAAGTATTTTTATCTCTAGGTTTCATGGATGCCTGGCTATGTTGAGAGTTTGTATTGTGATGGTGAATCGTTGGCGCTAGGTTTAGTTTTTTATGTCAAGCTTAGATTACCAATTCTCTATATGATTATTACACATACTCTTTCCCATAGTTACATATCTTTTTTTTTTCCAAATCTCAGCATGTCACAGTTTTGTTAATGATAAAGCAGTAATTCAATTATTAACCAGATCTTTTTGTAAAAATGTTGTGAGTTGAATTTGTATCATGAGGCTCAATTTGGTTAAATTAACAGAATACGAAAAAAAAAATAATTTATACAATCTGTTTTTTTAAAAATTATTTTGTAAATTTCATTTTTAAAAGTATAACAAAAGCCAACCAAAAAAAAAAAATTTGAAAACTTTTTTTAAAAATGTTGCTAAATCTTAAGTATTTTTGGAGCAAATACGATGTATATATAAAAATGTAAAAAAAATTAGCTGATCTACTGTTTTAGCTGATACTAAAAAATGTACAGATATTCGATTAAAAATTAATTTCTCCCATTCCAATCAAATTTGAAAAATTGGTGGGTGACAACTTTTTTATTATTACTCAAAAAAACCAAAAAGTAAGAACAACACAAAGTCATTAAAAATGTTTTTTTATGCTTGCCTTTGTAAATAATGGTTGAAAAGTGTCCAAAAAAAAAAGTGACCAAAGTAAGCAATTTTCTTAAACATATTACACGACTTGAAATAATGTCTGATATAATGATCTTATATTAACATCAGAATTCTTCTAATATATGTAATACTATGTTAATAAAGTAATGTCTTATTATACAGCATGTGATTGTTTATCGAACATGATTTTAGAAAAGCTTTATAGTTAGTATTTAAATAATAAACATCAACCAAGCATAATAAAGAGATAAAGACTTAATTTTTAACATAGGTTGAAAATTTGAAATTTTTTTTGCTTCAGGTGAAAGATCTATCTCAAAATTAAAGGATGAAGACGTTGAAAAAAAAGTTGATATACCAGACAAAGTAGATGAAGAGGAAGTCTGGGCACTTCGAGCTCAAGCGTTAAAATCACTAGCTTGTAAAAGAGCAGCTAAAGTTAAAAAGCTCCATAAAGTAAGTTGAATATCCTCTGTAACTTAACTAAAGTTAAATGAAATAATTTAAAAATATTTATAAAAGTTATTTTACTAAAGTTAATTGAATTTATAAAAGTTAATTTAGATATTTAAAAAACACTAAAAGCTTTTTTTTTTTTTTGTAGGAAAATTTCTATGAAAACAATCAGCCTATAAAACCTGATTCTACTTTTACCTTGAATCAAAAGGTGAAGCTGGATTTTAAAGCATCTTCAAAAGTAACCACCATACCTAACATAAGCAATTTGAGCAATGCTGATATTTTTAAAAAGTTTATGGTGAGATGTTTTTTTTTGTTTTTATTTATAGTTAATGTTTACATTTATTAATATCTTTGTTACTAAAATAAAGCTTCACAAATCTTTATGCCCTATATTGGTCTAAGACAAGTCAATACCAATTAATGCAAAAGGGCTGCCAAAAAATCCATTGCTAAAGAAAATTACTTCTGAAAAATAGACAATCATTTGTTGATTGGACTCATTAGTTTTTCCTATTAAAAAAATTTTTAATTGTCAAAACAACTTTATGAAATATAGGCAGTTGTCTGTTATTTTTACTCATTACAGATATGATTTGATAACAATCATTTTCTTAGTTATCATTTTTTTGGCAATCAATTTACTGGAAATCATTTTACTTGCAATGATTGCTCACAGTATTTAGGGGCAATTAATTTGTTAATACGTTTTATCTTCAATTAAATAATTTTACTGGGGGCAGCTAGTTTTTCAATGTTGTATCTTGTTGTCAGGAAAGTCTTGTTGGTAAGCTTTAATATTGAATAACTTTAGTAATACTTACTCAAATCTGTCAAAATAAGTATTCCATCAGCAAAAAAATTTAGTGCTGGAGATTTGATGAAGTTGACGAAGGCCATTTTTGCCTGGTTCTGATTAGTGAAGGTTCTACCAGTGAGAAAGTTATCATGGTGGTCAGTTAGTGTAAGCTTTGGAGAATTTTCAAACTGTGATTTGTAAAATGTGTGGCTGAGCGTGGGAATTCTCTGACACTATTGACCTCAAATGTCTGGTTAATTTTACTAGTCATCTTGGCAGCACTTTGTCCCAATTTGAACTTAAGAAAATGCAAGTATACAAGAAAATGCAAGTACTAGTAATACAAGGTAAAACATGAAAATTGACCGAAAATCCCCCACTGACATTGCATAAAAGTTAGCTAAAAAACAGAAAAAATTAAAGCAAAAATGGCACCCATCAAACCGATAAAACTTTCCTGACAACCTAAAGTTTATATGTCAATATGTTATTCTGTCATTGTATTGTATCCTCAATTAAATTATTTAGCACTACTAGTTTAAAATATTTTTCTTTTCAAGCCACCGAAGCATGCTCCTGTAGTGATTCAACTGTCAAAAGAAGATTTTGAATCAGATGATGATGCAGAAGAAAATAAGTTAGTACAATCTAGTGATGCAGAGCTGGATCAGCTTTTTCAACAAGCAAGAACCAAAAGCACAGTAATATTTCCTTATTATTTGAATCAAATAATTTAAAATTTTATGTTTTCACTGTCATCTCATTTAAATTGTTCCTTTTTCTTTTTCTTTTTTTTTTTTTTAGCAAAAAGTTAGTTCCTTAACAAAATCAGGTGGGTGTTTTAGTGCAGTTTTTTTCTGGTCTTTTTAACATTGATTAACAAAAATAAAATGCTCTATCTTTTTTTTTTATTTTTGTAGGAGATGATCTCTTGCTAAAAAACTTGAAGTTTTGCATTGAAAAGTCTGTTACAAAGATGAAGAAACACAGGTTTATAATTTACCATTTTTAAAGCTGCTTATGTGATAATTAAATCTTTTTCATTTATGTTTTTTGTTTATTTTTAGTTCAAGTATAGTGAAAGATCAGTTGGCATATAAGAAATTGCAAAAAGATCTTAATGAAAAACGTTCAATTTTCACTACACTTAACAATTCTGTTAAAGAGCTTCAGGAGAAACTTCAGACAGCAATTCAAGAAAGAAACTTAACAAAGAAGATCCATAATAATTTGCATATTCAAGTTAGAAGATTTTTTTGTAGCTTAGTTCTTAGCCTACAGTATATTTTAAACTCTACTTGATGGAGAAAACTAGAGTGATGCTTTTTTCTTCATAGTTTAAGGTAGTGAAGGACCGTTTAAAGGAAAAAATATCTGTTCGAAAAAATGTAGACGAAAAGATCCTTAGAGCAAAAAGCATCATAAGTCTTAAAGCTGATGGTGGTACAAATGCAGGTTTCCGATAGGATTTTCACAATTTTTAATACTCTGCTCTTATTTGTACTTTTTTTGGTTTAATAATTGTATATTAAATAATAGCTTTTATTTTAGGACTCCTATTATTTATTATACTGAATGTTAATTCTTATATTATTAGTCATACTAAATGATAAGATGAGACACGATGTTGAAAATTTGATGAATTCTTTGACTGCATACTATATATCACATGGAGATTTATCAAGTTATATCAATACTTTAACTAAAGTTCATACAACTAAGGTACTCTTGTCTCTGGTTTATCTGAATATGCATAAAAGTTTTTTATTCAGAATAATAGGTTTTTATCATTGTTAAAAATTTTTTCATACATTTAAAACGTGTTTCAAATTGTGTTGATCATTAAATCTTTGTTTAATTTTGAATTGTCACTGAGCAAGTTAGCAGCATCAAAACTGTGTTTGCTAAAAATGCTAACTCATTGATGCTATAAGAAATCAATGTGAAATGTGGATGGGTTTTGCATCCATTGTTTTCAAAATTAAGAATTATTTGGTACAGAAGCTTAATAAAATAATTTAGGAAAGTTGGATACTCATCAAAACATTATTTTGAAGATTTTTTTTCAGCTTTTTCTCATGTTTTAGTGGGTTAAATGTAGTATTTTGTTTGTTTGTTTAGATTTCTATGAAGTATTTTCTATTTGTAGAAATTCTTTAAAAATGTCACAGTGGATTTAAAATATATGGTTAACTTTCTTTAGAAACAGTTTCATTTTTAAATATAAAAAATTATGGAACCGGTTACATAGTTGGACATAAGAAATTTAGAATTATTAGTGGGGCATGGTATAAATAGGTTGGGAAACACTGGTTTAATTTAATGGTTTACACTTGCTAAAAAGTAAAAACAATTACTTTAAAATTTATAAAGTAGCAACAAAAAAAATACCAGTGTAAACTAAAATAATATTTATATGAATAGGTTTAGTTTTTTTTTTTCCCCTCAACTATTTGTCAGATTAATGCATTTTGATGCCTTATTTGAATTTTTTTTTTTTTTTTTTTTTTTTTTTTTTTTTTTTTTTTTCAAGCAACTTTTGGTTGTTCTATTAGCACTCTCCCATGAAAAGGTAGTTAGTGAATGAGAAGCAACAACAAGCAGGAGCATGAGATTAAACTAGATTGATGCATCAATAGAAATAATTGTCTCAAAGTATCACCTGTCTTCCTCAATCTCACTGCTAATGCATAATATGCATCATAAGACCTTTTTTTTTTTTTTTTTTTGCAGATAAGTCTGCTGCCAATGATAATACTTTTACTAATATTATTCATTTTAATGATAATACTTTTACTAATATTATTCATTTTAATGATAATACTTTTACTAATATTATTCATTTTAATGATAATACTTTTACTAATATTATTCATTTTAATGATAATACTTTTACTAATATTATTCATTTTAATGATAATACTTTTACTAATATTATTCAGTTCCTTTTCCATAATCTACCTAAGAAAAAAAAAATGCCTTAGCTTTGTTTTTCTTTTTTTTTCTTTTTTCTTTATCTTCAGCGGATTAAAATATATCAAAAATTTCAAAAATGCTTGCAGGATATAAAGAAAGTTAAATAGAAGACAAGTTCATATTTGATATTAAAAAAGAGTATTTTTATGCTTTGTAGAATTACAGACAATTTTTTTAGTACTGTTGTGTACTAATAAAAGTTTAATACATTGCAAGGATTTTTTTTTCAACTTGGATAAAGAAGTTAATTTACCATTCATTTTTTTAAAATGTAATTTTTTATCAGAGATTTTGTTTTGTGAAATTCATTTGTGAAATTTTTTATAATTATATATCAGGCTGGTCATTTTTATGAAACAGCCCAAAAATTTGTTTTACATCAGTGTATGTGTGGATTTCCAAATTTAAAGCATGTTGAACTTAAGAGTCTCTCTTTAGTTCTATATTCTTGAGTTTATGAAATAATTTTGTTTTATAATAACTTTTTTTAAATACTAATTTAAAATTTGCTTATAGTCCATTGATATTTTTAAGCTTCTCACACTAAAAAAACACTCAGTTTTAAAGAAATAAATAAAATAGTATTGTCCCCAAAATAGCTTGAGGTTAAGGATCCCAATCTCTAAATGCATATGAATGTAAACTTCTGTACCAAAAATTACTAATTTTGATAAAGATAGTGGTTGTTATAACACATTAATTTCACAATTTTTTTTATTTCTAGATTTGGGTTTTATACATACCTATATATATATATATATATATATATATATATATATATATATATATATATATATATATATATATATATATATATATATATATATATATATATATATATATATATATATATAATATTCTCTGATAGGTTTTAGCTCAAGCAGTACCAGCATCAACCTCTTCTATTGTGAGTGAAAAAGATTTAAAAAAAAATAAAAATCTTTCTGCTGCAAATGAAAAGGAGTTTAAAAAAATATCAAATTTTCCATCTATTATGAGTGAAAATGATTTTAAAAAACTTGAACTGAGAAAAAAGGTAAATGATCTAAAAAAAAATGTGGTTGGCAGTTTACTACAAGAAGGACACAAAAATTTAACTTTGGAAGAATTGACCAATCATGTAAAAAATAAAGCTGGCAATAAAATATCTCACAGGGTTGTTGAGCAAATTGTTTCAATAAAATTTCTGCCTGATATCAAATCCATGGCAGATCTGAAAGAACTGCAGGTTTGATTTTTGATTGATTTCTCTGTTGCTTAGAATATTTTTCTTGCAACTGAAAGTGTTAGTAGTCTCCACCATGTTTTTGTAACCATTTAAATCAAATATTTTTTAATTTTTGTAAAATCACTTTTTAGAAAAAAATTACTTTAAGTAATGAGCAACTATTCTATAAGAAAGCTTCTCTGGATAGTTTGCTCGAGTTTTTCGAAAATCGTAGTTTCATTGCACCTTCTGAAGTTGAGATTATGGCTTCTTCAAGATTGCCTGCCAACGAAAGTGCTTTTAAAAAACTCAACGATTGTTCACCTGACGACAAACGCAGGAATTTTGAATTGTTTTCTAAATACAGCAGTGTGTTGAACAACTTTAAATCTTATCGGTGAGTTCATGGATGTTTGTAATAAAAGTGTTCTTGCTAGTGTTCTTGTGGGTTTCTCATTGAGTTTCATTAGAAATGCTTAAGGGTTTTTCTTGTACATTTTTTAAACCTAATTTTGCTATTTGATGATTTGCAACACACCCATTGTATTACAAAAGTTTCAATGATTTTGAATATTAAGACTTTTGTACTATAATCGGTGAGTTGCTGTTTTGAAACATTTTTTCTTTAGCTTGAGTCCTTACTTTCGAACACAATCCCGGTTTTCATTGCAGTCTGCCACATTCTCAAACCATATTAATCCTTATCAAGTGATGTGTAAATATGAAGTTTTTGGTACTTGCAATGATAAGCTGTGTAAATGCTGGCACTTTAAAGATAAATGTTCCTTAGATCAAATAGATCTTATCAATGACTTAGTTTCTTATGAGCCTGGTATGTTTGAAGCTGACAAAATTGATAACATTGAAAAGAAGCGGCATCTTCTTTCGTTGTTTACCAAAGATTTTGTTGCTCAATACTCTGGTAAAATGTCATCTGAAGAACAGCTTTTGTTGCTTTGGAATCAGCTAAAAGAATTCAGGCGTTCAAAAAATCAAGCTCTCCATGAGTGTATCAGTTTCAACTGCAGAAATTGGTTTATTGATCAGGTTGGAAGAAATGATACAAGGGATATAGACATTGACCATCATTATTTAAAATGTTTTAAACCTATTTACTTTTTAAAAAGGAAATCACCTGACTCAAGAAATATACAACCAGAATGGTAGGTAAAACCTAAAGTTTATGTTGATTATTTCTTTCTGTAGCAGTTCTTTGAATATCCTACTGTGAGATGTATTTTTTTTCCAGTCAAGAAGTACGATACTTCTCTGAATCATACAATAATTCTGAAGTGCTTGAGGAAGCAATTACTAAAGATCCAAGTTCTGTGAAACTATGGCTGTCTCTAGCCAAATTGCGTCTTCGGCAAGGTAAACCAGATGATACAGAAAGTAAACTTTCAAACAAAGAGCATGCTTTAAGTGTTCTTTCACAAAGCTTAGAAGAAAATCGTGACTCTGAAGAGCTTTGGATAGAATATTTAAACTTAGTTGCAAAAAATACTACACCAGAAGAATTGCGTGAACTTTGCTATCAAGCAGTAATGTATGCAGGAACTTACAATGTATGGTGGACTTGTTTGAATTTGGAATGTACTTATCTAGGAAAGCAGGAAATTTGTACTGAGATGATTAATTTTGTTCTTGACAGTAATGAGACTAAAGAAACTCAATCACATTACTTACTTGAAATAGTTCTTTATGTTGCACAGCTACTTATTAACCGTGGCAAAACAAAATTAGCTGTTGATTATCTCGCATCTGCCCTTGGTAGAGCAGTATTTGATAACAAAGTTGAAAAACTTTGCTTAGGAGATTTAAGTAACAAGTTAGCAGTTGGTGATAAAGCAATCCTATGGATGTGTTTTATTTCAGTGAAAGTGTTTCTTGAATTGCCAAAAGTTTTATTTATGAGTGAGCAAGGTGATTCTGGAAGGTTGGTCAATAAAAACAAGTTTGTTTTGGATTGGACAAACAATCCATTAGCAATTGATAATGAAGAAGTTCGTAGTTTGTTTAATGGTGAGTTTCAGAAGTATTTCAAAACTTAATTAAAATTCCTTATTTCAATTACTCCAAAATTTAATTTTACTTTCATTACATTAGATGCTATCAAATGTTTTGCAACTAATTTGATTTTGAAATCTACTATGATTGTGTATGAAAATATGGTTGCTTTTGAGCTGTCAGTTAATCAAAAGAAGAACGCCACACAAATTTTACGTGATATTGTAAATGAAGAATCAGGTTTTGTTGAAGGATGGGCCCTTTTACTATCAATATTCATTGAACATTCACCAATGGATGCAATAGTGACTATAGCTGAAGAAGCATTGCATAAATGTGATCAAGATGTTGAAATTGTTTATTTTTACACTAATTGGCTTTATAAAGAGGTGTTTTTGTTTATAAGCGCTTTGATTATTAACTTTTTTAAAGCATATTTTCATTTTACTTTTATTGCCCTAGAAGTTTAGTTAACTACATTTTCTTCTGTTTTAGAATATGCCGAGTTTAGCCTTAGAGAAACTGACCAAGTGTGTTCATGTTTACTTTGAGTTACCTAAAGATGGCACAGATTTTCCTGATGTATTAATCTTATATCAAAAGATTCTTGGACTTCCTATTCCCTATTCAATTACTTTGCCAACCTATATTCCAAAAATATCTGAACATCTGATATTCTACTATTGGATGTGTTATTGGTGAGGCAGCAGTTTTGCTTATCTTATATTAAAAATCATTCGGTTTATTCTAAAGTCATGAATTTATTACGTTTCATTAAATTTAGTCTTGTTTTGAAGATCAAAAATGTTCCCCCATCATTGCTTGTCTTCCCCACTGCAGTTGATGAGGCATTTGAGTGTGCTGTTCATCAGTACACGTCTCGTCGAAATACCAAGAAATTATGGCTTGCTTATATCAAGTATAAACTCTGCTTTTTACACTCGCCTGACATGAGCGAGGTTAAGTTCATAAACCTTCTTTATCGATGTTTGGCATCTGTAACGGCTGGGGAAGTTTCCGACCACTGTGTTCACTGGAAAGATTATTCATTTCATAATAAGGTTTTATGTTTTTTGTTTACTTGTCATTATCATTTTATCATGTTATATAAGTATATAAGCTGTTAAGCGTGTTTGCTGTGTGATGATTTTCTAAGTTCCGTTTTCGTATAGCTTTTGGATTTGTGTCTGCCTTACATAAACATTGATGCCCATGCACAGTTTTTTCAGAAAACTCTGGAGCTCATGCCAGACAATGTATATCATGCACTTCGGTAAATTTCTATTTTTCAGATGTTCTAATGATGACTTGTTATTCCACTAAGCTTCTTGTTATTCCACTAAAAGCTGTAATAACGAGATTTGTTTGATAATTTAGGGTTTGCGAGTATGAAATTCATCAAAAGAATTACAATCAAGCACGATTCATATGTGGGGCAATTTTAGCGGATTTTCCAAAGTTCTTACCGTTATGGCGCATGTGAGTCAAACACTCAATCTTGCAGCTTTTCATCGTTTTCAATTTTAGACCCAAGCTATAATGAGGAGTTCAATAAATTCCCAACTTTATTTTCTTATTATTATTCTTGTTATTTATATTATTTTGGAAATTGGCGGCAAATATCATTCATTTAAGTTTCAGCTTTATAAAGAAACTAATGATATATTTTGAGCTCTAAAAAATATATATCTTCCCTCGGATACCCGGTTATCAATAAATCGCCTTTCGTTTTTCTCAACAAAGGGCCATCCAAATTGAGCTTAAGTGTGACAACATCCAAGAGGTACGTTTTTAAGTTTATTCTTATATTGTTAAAATCTTTTTCTTGAATTAAAAAGGCCGTCGGTGTAATAGCGTGAAGGTAAGTGTTAATTATTATTATTATTATTAAAATGTTTATAAAAGTAAAATTAGAGATTTTATCAAACAAAGGATGCCAGAGCGATGCCAGGATGCACGAGTGAAAATGCTACATTTTCACTCGTGCATCCTGGCATCGCTCTGGCATCATCATCAATACAACTTTTTTTTTTTTTTTTTTTTTTTCTCTCAAATGTTAAATTATACTTTAAATGAATTGTTTTGATTGCTTTGGAATGTTTATTCTAGGCTCGTTGGTTGTATGGCGAAGCTACGAAGTCGTTGCCGTTCGTTTCGTTGCTGTGGAAAGAAGTCAGTAGACAATTCTTCTGGAAATTCGTCAACAATGACGTCATTCTTTTCGCCTTTTCTTGATGCATTACCTCCTCGTGCTTTTTTTTTTTTTTTTTTTTTTTTTTCTTTTTTTTTCGTCACGAATCAGATTATGTTTAGAAAGAAAGAAACCGCTGGGAATGCATTATTAGACGCTAAGTCTAAATTTTCTATTTATGATAACGAGGGCTTTAACATTCACTTTCGGTTTTTTTTTTTGTTTTTTTTTTTTTTTTGTTTTTTTTTAGAACTTTTTTTTTTCTAGTTAATCTTAAAATGTTTATCCGTGTAAACTTTCTGTCGATGTTTTCTGCTACTGTAATTTTAGTATTTGAAGTTCGAGATCACCAATGCAAAAGACGGTGACAAACTTAACGATGTTCTAGATGAGATGTTGTCGAAATGCAAAGAAAATGGTATATCTTTAGAAGTGAAAACAGAGGGAAATTCTGTCAGCTTTTTTGTAACGTGACATTTTCAGAGACGCGATTTTGATTCCAATACGTCTCTCTAAAGAGAAATCACCCCAGTGTGCAGTGATGAAGCGGTATTTGGTAAGGTACCTGCTCGTATCAGCTGTTTTATCAAAACAATTTCGAACAATCGAAGCAAAGATGATCAATAACTCAAAACGAATCAGCCCAAGATATGGTTAAATGGCTCAATATCAGTGAGGTCCATTTTGTTTTATTAAATTTTATACGTTTAATTCATTTTTATCATTTTATATATTGTATAAAAAGAACTGTAGGGATAAAGTAAACGATAAAAGTTGTAAATATGGAGTTTTAATAATAACGAAATATTCTTAAATATGGAGTTCTATATAGACGAAGTATTGTTCAAAATGAATTTCTAATAACAATGTTAATATCAAAAATGGAGTTCTAATAACAAAGAAATATTACTTAAAATGAAGTTCTGATAGCAAAAATACTCTTAAATATGGAGTTCTTAAATACCAGGAAATATTCAAGAGCACTTTTCTTTCTTAGCTGAGTTTTAAATAATTTCAAAAAAAATAGTTAAAGATCTAAATCAGGTGTGCCAAACTGCTGGCCTATAGGCCAATTTCGTTGCCTACAAGAGTTTAAATTTTACTGTAGTGAAAAATAACTTACAACAACTTTTTAAAGCGTTTTTCTGAAATGTTATTTTGCAATCTTACGTAGGAGAGCACAAAATTTGCCATTTTTACGTAGGAGAACACAACAAAAATCTTGTTAATATAAATGGCAGCCTTGTCCGTCTTTTAACTCTATAAAAAAACGCAGGAGTTGAAAAAGTTCGCTAAACTCGGTAATGAACAAACAAAATAACTAACTTTTGTGATTTTATTTGCAATAAAAATGAAAACTTTCAAAGCGTTTAAAGTCAAAATAATTGGAAAGAAGAATATTTAGGCGTCTAAAACATTAACTTACCAGACAATTTTGCTTAAAATTAGGCTGCTACCAAATATACATAGTCAGATCGCTGATAGAGAAGATTAACATTTCCTTGGAGTATCCCACACATTTTATCTCGTCTACCGGATAAAACGTGTATGATACTCGATGACGAGTCGTAATTCCCTTCGGCAAGCTACACTCACCGATAATGAACCTCGCATTAAGTCTATTTTTCAAAAAGTGTGTTAAGATTTCTTTCATAGTTGACCATCACTTCGATAATAAAATATCTGACTTAGCTAACGTTGTATTACGCAAATAACGTAAGTGATGGATAAGAGTTATTAAATTAGTAAATAATAGTGCTACATGTTTTTGGTATGTATGTGTATTTATATAAATTACTAATTACTATTAATTTAAAAAGTAAGCATGTATGTAAATTCACATCAAATCATTTATAATAGTTATGGCCAAGGAGGGCTAAATCAACTCCATTATTTAACAATTCCCTTAAATAATTTGTACCTTACATTCTAACCACATCTGCATGCTCCAAATTTGAATTTTCAAAGCAATGTAGATACCATTTTATTCTGTGCACCTCAGCTTCGCTTGTTTTATAACACATGTTATCAAAAGTATATACTTACATTATGTTAGTTTAAAAGTTTTTTTTGTGTATAGAATTTTTTTGGTAGCAGTTCTCGATCTGTTTGTTTAATAATACATCTGTCATAAACCTGCCAATAACTTTTCAAGAATACATTTTGGTAAGTGCTTAAGTAGAATCGCTTTTAATAGAGCTTCAATAAAAATGTTGTGCGTCGCTTCGAAGAACAGGATTAGGATTCGAACTTTGACTGATTTACAACAAGGTTTTCAAAAAGTTTACTTTTCTATACCCGATCCTCGTTTCCTCATCGCACAAAAATCCTCATCTCATTTCCTCATCGCACAAAAATCGTCTTAAAGCGGTGCATACACAAGTGGCGTACATCTTCCGTCATAACAGACATTACGATGATTACTTCTGAATTGAACACCTTTAAGTGAAACCAACGTTTTATTATTTCCGTTGTCATACTCCATTTCAGGTTCATTTAATTTATCCTCGACTCATCTTTTCATCTGTTTCCTCAAATAAGCTTACTTCTTCGCTTTTAAGAGCAAGAGTTTTCCAGGTATTTTATACACACATACATCGTCTATTGACAAGTAAAACTCATTAAGTGACACTGCAGCTAATTTGAGATTTATTTGAGATTTATTTGAGATTTATTTGAGATCAAGTTAGTTGAGTTAGTTTACTTCATTTATCGAGATATCAATGTGATATTTTGGATTAATAAAATAAATAAGTTTAGTTATATATTACTAACAATATTTATTTCATAAATGTTATTAATATTTGAGCATCATAGTGTATAAAAGTCAATTTCCCATAAAACTGTACTTAATGAGTTTTACTTGTCAACCGACGACACGTAAACGGCAGTTTTTGATAATTCCACTTAACTTTTGACCACGTATGAGAACAATTTAAAACCGCACCGTTTGACTAAAAACTTAAATTACAAATATTACATTCATGAAATGTTTTATTTAAATATCTATACATTCTTGTGAAGAGGGAATTTAAAAAACTCTTTTTCTAAATTTTTATTCATTTACTTTTTAAATGATTTTTAAACATTTACTTTTAATTTAAGGGAAATGGGACCGAATTAGGGTTACAAGAGGTAAGCACCAAGATGGTTTTAATCAAAAGGTTGGGAAGTTGATCAAAGATATTTTAGTGGGGGGGGGGGGGGTGAACATAATTTTGTTATATATTTTCACCAAGTGTTTGGAATAAAAATTTAAGTTAAGTAAACCTTTACGCTTCTCTAAATTATCGCTTCTTTGGTTTTGTCTTCAATAAGAGTTTAAAAAAATTGTTGAACTTTGTTTTTTCTTCCGTAACATTATTAGTGACAAATAATTTGTATAGTTTATGAATGGCTACGTTAAATTTATGTTTTCGATTGGCCACCCATTATTCATGTTTTCTTTTGGCTTATAAGTGTTTTTTTACGCCCTTATTGTTTTTTTTTTTTTAGTTGTAAAGAACGGCTGTTGTAAAGAACAATACGGATAGGGAACTTTTTAAATATTAATCCATTTAACTATTACTTTGTTAAAAAAGATATTTTACTTAGTAATCGAATAATTAGTGCATTTAATAAATTGGAATAAATCGAAGTTAATTAAGCTTAGGAGAAGCAAACGGATAGAAAATAAAAATTTTCACATCCAACAGCGTTTCTTCATTAATGTTTAATAATCTCAGAGAGTTTTTTTTATATAGTATTGAACCAATAGTTTTTTTCATAAAATCAAAATTTTGATTCCCAATGGATTACTATTGAAACATATATTTTAATCATGAACATCACCCCTACTGACCATCGCAACACGGTATTATACATTTAGAGAGAAAAAAGTTTCAAAAAAATAATAATGATAATAAATAGATGCTGAAGGGATTTTTTTAATTTCATGTTTTTCAAAGCATCATACAAAAAAGATATCGTAAATTTGATATAGACATGATTTTTTTTTTTTTTTTTTTTTGTAATGACAAGAAAAACGATAATAAAGTTCACGATAACGAAAAACGATAGCGAAGTTCAATACATTTTTACAATTTGAGTTTTACTTTGTGTATATAAAAAACAAATCGAAATAATTAGTAAGAAATAAAAAGAAGTGCTCAAAGTTTAACATTGATTTCCATCTTCACAAACCAATTGGTAAAAACTACTTTTTCACTAAAAGTAGTTTTTACCAATTGGTTTGTGAAGTAAAAAAGTAATTTCGTCAACTAAAAGCCCAATAAAAGGATAAGTTATCGTTGATTTACGAGAAGCGTGTAACATAATCGAGAAAAACATAATCGAGAAAAACATGTTTCTTCAAAATCAGTAACAATTATTTTGCTTAGAAAAAACATTGTTGCATTTGCAGCAGTTAGAAAACTGATAACATCAAGGGCTCAAAAGATTAAGGATGTAATTTAAATAAAGCAGGTAATTTTTAGTTATGAAAGTAATTTAGAAGTAATAAACAGGAAAGACATTAAAAGATGTAAATCTAAGAATTAATCGCTACATTCTTTTATAGTAAAATATTTGCAGTGTGGCAGTGCGAGTGTTGGTATTGGAACTCCTTTAAATTCAATTGAGTAGCTTTAGGAAATATCTGGTCAAATAACCAACATACCTACATACACTGAAGACTTGCTTGATTTAATCAACAAACATGCTGATTGATTGAAAGAATGGTGGTATGCCTAACAAGATGGATTTTTTTTGTCTACTATCTCTCACAAATTCAAACTATGGGGAGAAGAAATTAAAATAAGCTTTAATGTCCTGGCCACCTCAATCGCTAAATTTGAATCTAATTGAAGTTATAAAGGTTTGGGTGAAGAAAAAATTAGTCAAGGTCCTTGAAAGGTTAAAACATAGCCTACAAGCTATTTGGAAAAGAGTTCAAATCAGAATTCGCAACATTCTATTAAAACCAACGCAAAATTTGTTTTGTCTGCTGAAAGCTTTTTTCTTAACGTCAAGGTCAAGTTCTCTTTGCTTTTAGACTCGAAAGGATCAGGAGAGTTACAATTATGTATCCTACGCACACAACGAGACTATTTTAGATCATCGTCGTGTTGCATTTTTTTATTTTTAGAAAAAGATGTTCTAAAGAGTACAAACGAAATAATGATCTTATAATAGAACAATAATCTGACTTTTTTCTTTCTTTCTATAAAATATTTTCAGCATAAATTAAAGATAAATTATTTATATATAAATTTATATTATTTATTTATTTATAGGTACATTTATTCAAGAAAATTTATGTGCAAAATGATATGATTCTCTATGATTTTGTTAGGGGAGAAATTTCAAAAGGATACCTCCCCGCGACTCAACTCTCACCTAGTGATGTAATCAGTATAGTTTGTTCGTAACCGCGCAGGATCAATCGTTTGAAATATATCTTCGTCCATTTCTCTATTAACACGGTTCTACAAAAAATAAATACAATTAGATATATTACAATTAGATATATTACAACATACGGCTGTCGTGTTTTTTAACTTTATTTAAATATGGGTATTTTTAAATAGTTTTCGACGGATATTTTTGGCCTAAGCCAGTTGTTTAGCCCATTACCTTTGGGTTCGGTCAAAGTTTAAGGTTTAATCTTTAAGGTTTAGTAAAATGATTTGATAATATTTGAAACTAAATATTGCGTGTTTTCAAAAATGAAAAAGTTTTATTTATCAAAATGAAATTTTCACTAAATATATTTCTTTTAAATGTAGAGATTTGTTTGGTTTTATAATTTTTTTTTTAGCGCGTTACTTTTTAAAGTTATGAGATAATAAAAAATGTTTCACCATTGTAAGCTTTCAAGCGTTCTTAATCTTATAAAAATAGGTGTAAAATAAGTCTCAAATTTTTTTCTTTTTCTTTTTTTTTTTTTTTCTCGTTTTTAGTCACGCGAACTGGTAAAGTGGAAACAAAGATCAAATTTTCTGATATATAATAACATTAATTTTCTGCTACACATGTTATATACATTAAAGTATTTTTATTACAACAATAATAATAACAATAATAATGATGATGGTAATAATAATAATAATAATAATAATAGTAATAATAATAATAATAATAATAATAATAATAATAATAATAATAATAATAATAATAATAATAATAGTAATAATAATAATAATAATAATAATAATAATAATAATAATAATAATAATAATAATAATAATAATAATAATAATAATAATAATAATAATAATAATAATAATAATAACAATAATAGTAATATTTATCTTTAAAAAAACTCCATCTACATATAAACTACAAATAACAATAAGGTCAACAAGAATAAGAATAGTAATAAAGTAAATGAAATAGTAAGAGTATTAACTCTACTGTAAAAGCATAAATTTTTTGATCCGCTTGTTTTAAAATCCATAAAAATTTTATAAAAGTTAAATCAGTTGGATTTTTTAGAAGAATAACAGCCTAACTTTTTGGGTCTAATCATGATCTGGAATCAATAAAAATATGATCGAGAATCTTAGATCATTGATTACAGATCATGAGTCTATTGAGTATCATTTAAGTAAAGTACATTAGCTTTTTACAGCACAATGGCGATAATTTCTTAAAAACAAAGATCGTTATTTTCTTTTTGTTGTTTTTTTTTTCTTTTTATTGTAAAGTTTTTTTGTTTGAAAGAGAGCGTTTTAATGTCATTAATATTTCAAAGTGATAATAACAAGATTACGTTTGAAAATAATGAGTTCAATTTATTGACAACTTTAAAAAAAGCGGCGAAAAATATTTTTAAAAATAGCATTTCTGATCATAATTTGTTTTTTTACTTTTTTTTCTTAAGTAAAAAGTTTTGCAATATCTTTCAGAAGGTCAAAGGGCCGCTCTGAAAAATATACAGCCTTTATCAAATAAATTGGTCAGACTTATTAACTAATTTTTACCTCCAATTGTTTAGTCAAAAATATAGCATGTTTTTCTTTGTTGTTGAAAAACATGGCAGTCGTAGAAATTTCTGGGAGAGAAACAAATGGTACCGCTTTGAACAATTAATTAAGATTGTGCTTTTTTGCAACTCAACAGATTGTGGCAACTTCCATGTGTAGAAAACATGTTGTTTCCAGGAGTCTCAAGAAAAGTTTTCACTTTTCAAAAAAAAAAAAAACAGGTTTCTCCTGTTTTTAAACTAAACCCAACTTTCATCAACCCTCCTGCTTATTTTTCAAAAGTTTTATATAGGAAATCGGTTTTATTTTCATGAAAATTTATAAGTACTTATCATATTTTTATCACTATCTAAAATAAATATTAACCCGCCATTTTAAAACCTTTATTTCAATATTTATTAATATTGGCAAGTTATACTCGTACTAAAAAAAAAACAATTTCTTTTAAAATTTTTGCGAATGAATTAATAGTTCACTCACCATAGCCTCAGTATTCAGCCATGCATTTCCACCGTCAATGTCATCAAAAGAGGACACTTGAGAAATGTTTGCGACTAACTGCAACGTTTGTTGGGAACAATTATCAACTTGAAGTAAATGTTGTAAATGGTGAATATACTCTATTGCAAGTCGAAGTGTCTTTACCTTTGAAAGTTTTTTGTTTTTTGGATCTGTTGGTACATGTCTTCGTAGTCTTAAAAATCCATCATTAACCATTTTTACGCGCCTCCTTTCACGTGCATTTCTGCGAGCGACGGCGGCTGGCTCTTTCAGTTTAGCGGGTAAACGGGATTGAGCAGTACGTTTCCTACCACGTAATGTTGCCATACTGTTGGTGTCACTTTCTGAGTTTCCAGACTCTTTATTTTTTCCAGAGTTTGTTTTTGTCTGTGCTGCAGCAACAAATACGTTTTTATAAGAGTTATCCACTACCGTCGGAGTCGATTGTGAACTGTAGATGGGTATAGCAAGACTTGGCGCCAATAAAGGATTCGATAAAGTGAATGCTGGAGAAAAAGCTTTAGTAATGCTGCTGTCAGTTTGAGAGCTTGTTGTTAAAAAAGGAAATTTTGCAGAAAATAAATTTTCTTCTTTGCTAGTTGCAGATGAACACAGTTGACTTGCAGATGGCGTCGCAGCTGCAGCTACAAGATGTTGCTCGTCTTTTTCTTTTTTAGTTTCTTGTTTGTTTGTAATGGATGCAGAAGTAATGTCTGTTAAAAAAATGGAGTAGTTTATTGTAGAGGTAGTGATTAACTGACCGTTGGAGGTCGTAAGAAAAATGGCGTCTGGTAAACAATTTGAATGATAACTAATTGTCGTCGGTAAAAATGTTTCGAAAACTTCTGGCTTGAGATTTTCATTTTTTACTTCAACCTCCGTTTTCTTGCTTTTATCATCGTTTTGTTTAGTTTTTGGTACCTTTTTCTCAGACATATTTGGAGTCATAACACCGTAAAAATTTCACCAAACGCAGCTTTAGAAACTTTTTTTTCTGTTCGGAAGAGCAACTAAATTCTTATCGATAAATTGCATGATGGGAAAACCTAAGGAAATTGAACTAGTATTTTTTTTCTCTTTTATTCGTTCCACCATAATAACAATAAAAGATTGTTTTATTTAAAATAAAGACCAGATTTTAATAATACTTATTCAAAGAATTCTTTTTTTGTGATGTAGTTTTATGAATAAAATATGAGAAAGAAAGAAATTTGAAAAACAAACAAAGAGAAAAAAGATTCTCATCACAAATATTGGGACAAGTAAAAAATATTTGTCTTTCTAATACTTTTTTTCGTATCTGAAAAATCTTCTATCTTCCCTCACTATCGCTGAAACTCGAAATTAAAACGAGCATATGTGAAAAAGCCTAATTTTCTTCATTGATCGAAAAGGTCACTTCTGGTCGACTTCATCTGACATATGGCACCATATGAATACAAAAATAATCTTCTCGTTTGATTATCTTTAAAAAGCTTGTTAATTTTTCTTAAATGAACTCAACCAGTGTATTGCGAGAAACACGCCCTAAAACTATTCTTTTAGAAGCTTTTTAATTTGTAAGTAAGCATTGGACAAAATGAAATCTTTGCCGTAATTCCCATTTAATAGCAATAAAATCAGCGATTCTATAAAAAACATACTCTTTTCAAGAATTTTTAATTTCTAATTCTCTTTTAAGAAAGAAATAGCATTTTTTATAGCAAGTTTGGCGAATTAGTTCTTCCATCCAAAAAGAATAATAAAAAAAAAAAGCAAATTGGTATAAATTTGAACTTTATTTTCAAAGTATTTTTTAAAAAATACCTCTCTAAGTTTTTTCATAACTTGGACTTAGAAAAATTTTCCTACATCAGAAAGTTAACCTGGGAACAAGGTTCTAAACAGATAAAGTTTGGTGACTAAAAAGATTATGTGATCCTGTAGTTTTATAGTCCTGTGATCTTGTGTTTTGATGATATTAACCAACAGAAAATTGAAGAAGAAGAACAATATTAGCTATTGATACAAGAACGTTTAGTTGTTTCTGGTCTGAGTATTTGTTATACAAAATTTGGGGTTCCGTGGAATGAGAGACTTTACAACGCCAGTATTAGTAATTTTTTAAAATTTATTGAAATCTTGTTCTGTTTAATCTTTTTAACAAAGGAACATCTTCGGAATAATTTACTACTAGACAGGTTATGAGATTCTGTAATTTTATGATTTGATTCCTTCCTGCAAACTTTTTGCCAAAAAAATCAAAGACCAAAAAAGAATTACAAACATACTTCACTCGCAGTAAAACGTTCGAAGAATCTACAACAAAATTTTTTACAAAGTTGTAAAACGGAGAAAGAGGGAAAAAAAAAAAAAAACTATTTTGTAAAAAAAATAAAAATTCAAAGCTAATTCGAAATCAAAAGTGCATTTATGGTGGAAAAAGAAAACGTGTTGAAAAAGCATTGTACTTTATTTATTTAGTCATATTTTTCCAATAGAACGAGGTTTTAAAGTTTAAAAAGGAAAAGATTCAGTTACTATAAAAGTTTTCGCAGCTTTTTACAAAATTGACCAATTAAAAATAACACTAAGTTTTGTAATAATTCGCGTAACGAATAAAACAGTGGACATGAATATAAAATGAGAAACACGTGTTTGCGTTGTTTCCGCGACAAAAATCTTTAAAAAAATTTTAATCGAAAAATAATCATCGGATAAATAGCAAAACACTTTATATAAATAGAACTATAAAGTAAAAAGAGTCTAACAGTACTGCTGTTGCTGGTTTTTTTAATTCACCATTTAAAAAAACACTAAGTTCTAGCATAATTAAACGTTTAATACTCTTCAAAAGAACATGTTCTAGCATAATTAAACGCTTAATACTCTTCAAAAGAACAAGTTCTAGCATAATTGAACGCTTAATACTCTTCAAAAGAACAAGTTCTAGCATAATTGAACGCTAAGTGTTTTGTAAAGGAACTAGGTACTAGCATAATTAAACTCTTTCCTCTTGTTAAAAGTATTCGACTATTTCGACTGTTCTAAACTATACCAATGTTTGGGAAATCTTTTTCACTTTCTGGAACCTTCTCTTGAAATAAAGCTGGATCTACACGAAATTCAACTGATTGCAAGGGCATCCTCTTAAAATGTTGTGTAAAGACCTTTAAACACTCGGAGCGCTTAACAAAATGCGTTGTTTCAGACCAAAGAGAGTCGTTGGCAGAACAGCTTGAACATTTGAAACGTTTACGAGGAGTAACCTTTGTAAGAAAAAACAAGATAAGTAAAACGCAATATTTGATATAATGAATTATAATGTAAAGCAGACTTTTCGAGGCGTGAGGAAGGCGGGCGGGCGGGATGGCGATGGAGAATTTCACCCTTTAAGTAATGAAAAAATCCTTTTTTTTCGCGCTTTTTCTTCACAAAATTTTTGTTGGTTACTGTGTTTTTTGTGAGTAGATAAATTTGTAAAAAAAAAAAAATCTTTTTTTATAAGGAAAAAACAATCGTTTTATAATTTTATAATCGTTTTATATATGGGGTTTTTTCGAGGTGGAGGGGGTTTCCTTTTATAAACTTTCCTTAGTCACACGCAAAATCCACCATAAAAAAGCCAGAAGGGGTAGTGATCGGATAGCTTTCCCCACTCCTCTTACACAATCTCAAAGCTCTAGAGGCCTGCCAGAGTTAGTAGCCCCCAAGCCTCGTTCATCCTCTCGACAGGCCAGGTGTAAAGAACGTAATAGTTCACTGTCCTAAAATACTTAGCACCATTTTAAACAAATATCGACTTTTATTTGAATTTGTTTTATAAAAGCGCTAATAAAGTAATTTATGTATTATTTAATTAAAAGAGTAACTTAACAAGTAACTAGTTTTTCTAGCCTCCCTGTTTATTGCGAAGGCTTTTTAGCGACTTTATCTATTAAACCCCTTGTACTCACGTGTAATGGTCTGGTATCGTTTCATTTCTGTATCGTTATCATTCCGATATGATAGCGGAAAAAAAGTGTCATCGGATTGACGAGAGTTCCGGTATATACCGAGATTTAAACTAAATACAATACCGAATAAAATTTTTTTACCGGTTCTTTGTCGTAATTATTCCGATGACACTTTTTTTTTCCGCTATCGTATCGGCATGATAACAAAACGTAAATGAAACGATACGCAGACGCTTACTCACGTGTCATAAACAACTGGTATGTTTGCATACCTAAAAACTATTGAAACTGATTTAAACTAAATTTGAAGTTGCGCCATTTGACCTAAAGAATACCATCATTTTCTCGGCTATTTCAAATTAGCTCGGTTAAAATTTGTCAGTAAAAAAGTCCCGGCAATAAAAGTTAAACAGCCGTCAAAATTTAAAAGTTAAAAAGACGCCAAAATTTGGTCTCTAAACAAAACAATAACTATTCACCAACAAATAAACTTTATATTTTTAACGTATTTATTTCCATTATTATAACGAATATTTTTTCTTTGATTTTCTTAGATGTTTTTTTTCTTCCTAATACCATCAATTATTGTCTATCATGCAGCTATCAAAAGCAACTTACTTTAATTGGAGGTTTTCCGGTGAGGTTCGCTATAAGAAAGTTCATTCCAATATCTTCACAGTTCATATTTTGATCGATATACTCTTTTGTAGGTAGTGGAAGTTCATATGTAAACCAGTAGTTATATATCTACATAATACATATCTCTACATAGTGCATATCTCTACATAGTGCATATATTGAAAACATTTGCATACAAAGAGTGACCAAATAATTGGCCGGTTTCCTTTTGTCATGTCATGAGACTTGGCATGAGCTGGTGAAAAACAATTTGAGTCTAATCGAAATTGGTGTTTATTTTATAATATGCTGCTTTTTTTTTTTTTTTTTTTTTTTTTTTTTTTTTGTAATAATAACATCAATATTATATAACTTAAAACAACGTGTCACAATTTTTTCAGTACTTTAAATTAATTGCTGCTAGTGTTAATTGTTACCACTCATATTAAAGTTATTATTACAAATACCATTGCTACTCTTATATGATATTATTTATTTATATGATATTAGTTATTTGTTTCTTTATTTTTTGTAAATTTAGGTGTGAAACTTTTTAATAAGTAAAATACTGAAGTTACTATTATTATTAAAATTTGCAATTTTGAGAAAAACAAGCAGATAATAGGAAAGTAAAAACATTGTAGCAGGACAGAATAGTGGATCCAGTTTTGTTGGTGTATAAAGATTTGACTTGAAAGTTGATAAAATGCATTGACACTCTTGAGTTTTTAATTTATGAATAACCTGAATAATCATAACTAAATTGGAAGGCAATAAAATGAACCTGTTTTCTCTTAAGAATAGTACAAATAATTAATAATGAAAATAATAATAATGATAATAATAATAATAATAACAATAATAATAATAATAATAATAATAATAATAATAATAATAATAATAATAATAATAATAATAATAATAATAATAATAATAATAATAATAATAATAATAATAACAATAATAACAATAATAATAATAATAATAATAATAATAATAATAATAATAATAATAATAATAATAATAATAACAATAATAATAATAATATAATAATAAAAACAATAATAATAAAAATAATAATAATAAAAACAACAACAACAATAATAATAATAATAATAATAATAATAATAATAATAATAATAATAATAATAATAATAATAATAATAATAATAATAATAACAATAATAAATAAAAATAAAATGAATATGTTTGCTCTTTTTACACCGTCAGCCAAATCTAAGATAGTGGAAAAATGGAAATCATCACCAATTTCAAATGATTGACATGGCTAGTCAATCATTTGAAATTGGTGATGATTTCCACTGCCACCACTATTGTAGATAAGTTGATTAGTTGCTGTAGCAAGATATTTATACCTATGTAGAAGCATCAAATGAATGCATTTAAAAGATGATTGGTTCAAAGTCTAAAGATACCCTGAGTTAAGCTGAGAAGAATTGGGCAGATTATTTTCTAATCAGGAGCTTATGCAAGTTATTTAAAACTTCCACAACTAAATATTGTTTCATCAACGTAAATAAATCCTTTAACTCACAAAATGTTAAGAATTTAATGAAAGCAAACTTTTTTTAAAATTGAAATTTATCACTAAATTTTCAATTACAGTTTAATGTAGTAGTTTATTTTAGAAGTAAATTACTATGAAATCAAGCCACAGAAATCTTTATGCTTTGTATACAGCTATGCACAAAAGTTTAATCGAGATGGTAATTTTAATTAAACTTTTCAGGGTTTTTTCAACTAAAAAAATTAGGAAAGAAATTTAATTTTTTGTTTTGTTTTTAAAAGAACAATCACAATTAACATTAACGAGATAAGATAGGTAAAAAGAATAATTTTAAAAAATTATATAATTAATTTTATAATAATGAGTTGCATAAAAGTTAAATTGAGATAAAGTGTAGAACATAAAAATTAAAAAAAAAAAAATAAAAACTTAATATTTAAACTGTCTTCCTTTGGCTTAATAGCAAAGAAGAACTTGTCTCTGCATTGATTCAATCAATTTCATGCACATCTCATGTGGCACTTTTAACCAGCACTCATTCAGAACTTTCTTCAAATGCTCAGTTGATAAAGTTTGATGATTTACTAATTGAGTGTCGATCTATGACCAAATATTTTCTATTGGGATGATATCTGGTGATCTAAAGCACTAAGGCAAAAAATTGATCTTCTTTGTGTTAAAACAGTATGTTATACTATGCGCTATGTGTACTGGAGCCATGTCTTGCTGGAAGATGTATTGCTTGCTTCTGCTATACAATTGTCTTATTGATGGGATCAAACGTGTTTCAAGTGTATTTTTGTGGGTATATTGGTTGATAAGGCCATTATACAGCTCACAAATACCAAGGCCTATGTGGGAAAAACATTCCCATATGCCTACTGAGCCTCCACCACCTTTTAGCCTTGCTTTTAAATAGCACTCATAATATTTCTCAGTTGCAAATCTTTTAACATATATTCTTCCTTTGCGATTCACAACCTGAAAATTTAACTTATTGCTCTAACTACTGAATGCAAACATTCTTTGCATCATTTTCGTCTTTTGTGTCAATCCATGATTGACAGGATAGACTTTCTTATTTTAATGTAAGATCCTATACCTTTTTTTGCTAACTTTCTTCTAACAAGTTCTACACTTGTTGAAAATTTGAGCTAGCTTTTTGTTGCTGAGCCTAGGATTTTCTCTACTGGTTCTGATTATGCTACTCTTGTTGCAGTCACTAAACTTCAGTGGTCTTCCAGAATGAGGCATGTCAACAACATTACCTGTCAGCACCCAGATTTTCATGATTTTTACACCCATAAATTTACTAATTTCAATATTGCTATGATTCAATAATTTAGTCCAATAATTTGCCATTTGATGCTCTCTGGCACTGCTTTTCTACCCATTTGCATGCAAATTGAAATTGAAATTTAGTTATTCTGTAGATAATTTTTAGCAATTAAAATATTTTTTTGTAATTTTAAAATTATTTTTTTATTAAAGAATCATGAGTACTCACTGTATTTATCATCTAAAGCGGTGATTAAGTATAGTAATTAGTTATAAAGTGTAAAAAATGTATAACTAAATAACTCCATTAAACTTTTATGTTATCAGTAAAATACATCAGCTAACATTAAATTAGTTTTACAGAAGTAGTGTAGTATGTGTGAATATTTTTTTTCATCTGTTTTATCAATACAAACATAAAATAGCAAAAAAACAAAAAAGATAAACTTTAATGTTAGAAAAACACGTTGTTATGAAAAAATCTAGATTAAACTTTTTGGTGCATAGCTGTACACACAACTTATAATAAAATTCTTCAAATATAAAATTCATGTCATCATATTTTTTACTATTAGAGAAAAAATACCATGCCAAAAAGCAAATTGACCAACTCATTAGTCAAGCCTTTATATACATTGTAGTCAACTGACCTGCATCTATACATAACTCAAATTAAAGAATAGAAAACAGTTAACAAGAATTACTTTACTTTCAGACCTTATGATAAAATGCAGCTCCTGTAAGAACCATTGAGAGTTCATTTTGCCATTCAGACTCATACTTGTATTTCATTTCATTTCCATTTAGTAGTTCTTGAGATGAACGGGGTGGAAATCCGACAAGACGATCAGGAAATTCGCACCAAGTCTAAAAAATTATTTAACTAAATAAAAACAGAAATAAAAAAAAAAATTCAACAAGTTAAGTTAAATTAAAAAACTATTTGTAAACAATAAAGTGAGTAATAGAGTGAGCAATAGAGTGAGCAAGAGAGTGAGCAATAATTGTAACCTGGAAAGCAAACTCTATTTCATCTGAAGTGAGCATGAGTATATCATCATCAATTGCCATCACTGCTTCAGTTTCAATATCAGGAAAAGGATAGAATCTAAGAAAATATTGTCATTTGTCTTGTTGATTATTTAAAACTAGAAAATGTTATCTAATTAGTTCAGCCATACCATCATCAGCCTTCATTACTATCAGGGAAATCTTAAAAATAACATGCAACCTGTTTGTTAAAAATAACATGCAACCTGTTTGTTAAACGATTTGTTTCACTCCTGATAAGCTTCCATGGTTTAGATATATTGGGCCATTCACCTGAAATAAAGCTTTTTAAATTTCAAAAGTCAAAACTTTTTACTTTAAATGATAATAAAACAATGTTTTTTATTTTTTAAAGCTTTTTGATGCAAAAAAGTCAACCATCATAAAATTTGTGAGACATTTTCATCTGATTCTTTTGATATTAAAGCATTTTTTTTTTTTTTTGCAAAAATATAGGCAAGAATAACAAATTTCAGATTACTTGCAAAGGTTAACAACAACAAAAAAAAACTTTTTTTCTTTTAATGTTTTATATGTTAGAAGTATATTTACAATAGATTAATAACAGATAAATGTATAGTCCAGATTCTGTTTACATACACACACATACATACATAATACATGCATGCATTCATACATACATAATACATGCATGCATATGTACATACATACATACATACATACATACATACATACATACATACATACATACATACATACATACATACATACATACATACATACATACATACATACATACATACATACATACATACATACATACATACATACATACATACATACATACATACATACATACATTCATTGCAATCATTTGCTTTCTGAACAAACAAACAATTTCTGACTGAAAATTTAAGATACAGTAATGCTGTCTAGTTTTAATATATTATACATATTAATTAATGAATGTATTAAACAAACTTTGGTTAAACAAACCTGTGGGATTTAAGAATGGATTGTTCCAAACAACAAGAATCTAAAAAATGAATTTTCAATCTACTGTGAAAACATAATTTTAAAAAATGCAGTAAAACAAAAATAAATTTAAAAAAAAAAAAAAATTTTATTTACAAAAAGTAAATTATAAAAAATTAAAAACTACTAAATTAAAAATTTGTTTACTTTTTAAATTGAAAATTTTAACTGTGATAACAAAAAACTGAAAATATAAATATTAAAGAAAACTGTTACCTTAGCTAAACTGGGAACATTGTCAAGCTGTTGCATGAGTAGGAATAATGTTTCCATGCGATTGTATGTCAATATGACAGCAGTAAAACCAACTTTCAGGCTGCAACTCAAAGGGTAGAACAATGGAGGTGAAGCTCCTGTCTAAGGTTTAAATAAACAAATTTTTTTTAAAATATTATATTATAAAAGTTAAAAAAAAAAAAAAAGAGATCTAATAAGTAAAATTACAGAAAGAAACAACAAAAACAAAATTAAAAGAACTTACATTTAAACTACCCTCTTTAATGCTACCATACATTCCATTCCAGTGCTAAAAAATTTAAATATTTGGATAACAAAATACAAAATGTTCTACTAACACAAAATAACAACAACAAAACCTTGAATATACCACAGCATAAAATTAATTTTATGAAAACTTCACCATGGCTTTTTGACTGGAAATTTTTAATTCTAAAGTAACTAAAAAAAATGTTAATAGGCAGGGTGGGAAAATTGTGGCAAACTTTATCTTGACTATTTACCATATCTCCAAATTGCTATAATTATTACTATTATTATTTTAGAAATAATTAATAAAATGCATTTCAGGTTTGAATTAAAACTAAACTTTAAATCGTAACAAACATAAAAAGTTAAACTGTAAATTAAATAAGAAATTAATTTTCAGATTTCTACAAAATGCTACATTAAGTCAAAAGGATTTATCATAAAACAGCACCTCATATGATTTTCTTTGGCTCACAAAAACACGTTCATTTATAATATCAAGAGCAGTCTCCACAATAGAAGCAATTGAACTAAAATATTTTCCCCAAAGATAGTGCAGCTAGATTATTAAAAATATTGTTAGATATATAAAATATTAATAATAATTTTAAGAACTTTGTATTCAATGATATTTGAGTTTGTTAAAAATAAGAACATCTGTGTAAAACAATTAAAATTATTAAAATGAATAACAATTTTAAACTTTAAAGCTCAAATAATGATAATAGTAAATAATTTAAATAATGGTAATAAAATTTTAAAGATGCTCATAAAAGTACGTAAAACTAATATCATTACACAACGTATAATAAGAATAATTTTGAATATCTTTATTTCAATTTAATTTTGTTACTTTTATAACAAATATTGCAGCTATTAATATACTGAGAAATATTGCAAGAGTTAATAGTAGACATTAAAATTATACTTGAAAAAATTTTTTAACAGTTTTCTCTGGCATTATAAGTAATAAATTCTGCACGCCTATAAAAAAAACATCCATATTTGTGTTTACCAACAAATTTTTATCTGCAGTAAGTGCAACTTACAGATGCAGGTTGCAGGTAAGTTAATCATTAACTTACATGCAAAAAGTAGATTAACAATTAAAAACTAAAATATAAAAGAAGTAAAAAACATTAAGGATTCACAAAAAATATATATATATATTTGAAAAGGAAAAAAACTTAGTGCAGACAGTTTTTTTGTTGATTTTTTGATAAATTACCTTGTACCTGATTTCTTTTTGAATTAACATGGCTTTCTTCAATATTATTGAGGATATTCATAACTTCACTAAGTTGATGTTCTTTTAAGATAATAGAGGCCCTAAAAAAATAATAAGTTGATATAAATAAAATTGCAACCTTTAAAAGTATTGTAGTAAAAACAAAACAAAAAAACTAATTGAAAAATATTAACATACCTGTTCCAGTCTATCACATCACTAAATGGAAGAATATATTCATTCATCATTATAACTGGAATGCAACCCTAAACAGAAAATATATTAATTCAAAACTATTAGATCTTTGAAAAATATTGGCTTTTCAAAAATCATCTTAAGAAAGTCTAAAGAAATGATAACAGACTATACCAACATCATGGCATCTAATAACAACGATGTTCCATAGTAATGACCAGGTAAGAGTAAACAATATGTACTTTCCTAAAATGATTTATAAAACTATATATTCAGGTGATTTACATAATATTATATAATATTAGTAAAGCAAAGTTAAAAAAAAATCTATTTACATATAAAAAGAAGGATCAGGCTAAATCACTCCATTACAGTTTTGAGATTAATTGATCATATATCCAAACTAGCATCAAGATATTACATGATTCTAGCAGTTTATATAATCCTGTAAATACACTATTTTATAGATATTTTTCAACAGCAGAAATATATTGTACTTTTTTTCACTATTATCTTATATCTTAAATCAGATCTTAATCTTATGATTCCGATCTTAAATCTAATGGTCAAGCAATTTATCAACATTTTGATTGCAATCTTTACATCTCCATTCATAAAACATTTAGAATCTGAAGTAGAAAAATGTTGTACAAGATTCTTTTAAATATGAAAATACATCCAATTTTAACTACTTAAACACCAAATCATAACAAATGTATTTATTTTTAAGTATTTTAACTATTTAACCATCAAGTCTTATCATAGCTAAAATAATTACTTGTTTGAAAATGGAACAGAACTCTGGTTTTTTTTAATATGACCATATTTAGAAAATAAAATAAAAACCTGTAAGATTGAAGGATAGTTGAAGGGTATACCATCTTTGCATAATACTTTAGGATATATTGCATTGAAAGATCCAAAACAAGCTCGTATGATTAAAAGGTCTGAATGTATATCTTCAAGTTTGCGTAAGATATTTCTCTTTTCAACACTCATGCTTACTTGACTAACAACTAGTTTCCATTTGCGAGATCCACTGCATGAAAAAAAAGACATAACTAAAGTGAAAATTTAAAGAAAATATAAATTTATGATTTTACAGATAATAAAACATTTCAATGTTCTGAAAGTGTATATATGTAAAAATTACATTACCTAGATGGTAAAATCATTTGAGGAACAACCAATGGTCTGTTAAATAAAGGTATACTAATATCAAATCCTTGACGATAATTAGATGACAACAGATTTGCACCTACAACCATTGCGTTACCATGATCTAGAGACATTGCTGTAGATATTGGTAGTGGGAGTACTGGAAATAGGTTAAAAATAATATGATTTTTCCCATTGTCCCATCTAAAAAAATTATTTTGTAAAATTAAAGTACAAAGAAAAAAAATAGATAAATTTTGTAATGCATGAAAATACTTTTTCCAACTAATATTTCCATTTACACTGACATCAGAAAGTTTGAGGTGGTCAAATTGTAGAAATAAATTAACAATATAATTATCAATATTATTAGTTAATGTTTTTTCAAAATAATATAGACATTATTTATCACAATATGATTAAAAATATCAAAAACAATGTTGTTCAAATCTTTGACTCATCAAAATATCCACCTTGATTTTTGATAACAGCATTACAAATTTTTGGCATGTATTTTATTAATTTTTGAAATGTTTGCAATGGTATAATATTCCATTTTTCTTGTAATAAGTTTGACAGGATTTGATTAGAAAATAGCAGTCGTTCCTATACTTTTCTTGTGAAGTTTTTCCCACAATAACTCACTGGGATTAAGATCCAGAAATTGAGGAGGCCATTCCATTAATTCTAAAACTTGATTACAACCCAAATTTTACAAATAATTTTTAACAACCTTACTAGTATGTTTGGGATCATTATCACTTTTTCAGATCATAAATAAACAAGACAATCAAGATTGAGCTTGAATATGATAACCAATGCTATATACAAAGCTAGGCATATCTAAACTGTTGTTAAAACAATAAAATATATCTTAACAAGATATATTTAGATATTAAATTCAAATAATAATAATTATTAAATTATACTTTTGTTTTAAGTAAAAATTTGAAACCTCAAACTTTCATTGGTAACTTTTACTATGGATTTATAGCTGTTTAATAACAAAATGAACTTTTAAATTTCATACTAGTATTAAATTTATCATTACTATAATTATAATTAAGATTTTAAAAATCTTTTCCATGTACATTAGGGCCCTGCAAATTAACATTTTTAGTTTTGATTTAAATCTCCAATCAAAGCAGTACTTGATTAGCAAACTAAAGCAAATTTTAAATCAAATCATTAATTTAAGGACATCAGAAATTAATATTTACTTCAAAATATATATTTGCGTAAAAATTTGAAATAACATTTGAACAAATTCTTTTTGTTACTTTTTGCCCAAATTCAGCATTTTCATCTGAAAAGCTTTTATGTCTATCATCAATTACTCCTCCCACCACAAAGAGTTTACTCTTTCAGATGAATAATTTGCGGCTTGTACAGCAAGAAAGTCAATTGCACCTTTAGGTAGCAATTGAAAAATGTCATATCCATTCTTATAGTAATGAACTGGAAAATCTGAATGTCCCAAAGTGTTCTCTTTGTTATATGAAATAGTTTTAAATTTTACTTGCTGATCTAAAGTTATTTTCACTTTTTCAGTTTGCTTTTTAAGTCTATAATTCCCTTTATTTCAAACAAGAATGTTACTTCATTCAATTGATACTTAAATTATACTTTTTTTTTTTAGCTGTCATTAAAGATAAATCCACAAGTTGCATCTCTGCTAAGGTAAACATTTCTGAATAAAATCAAGGATCTAGTTAGGTTTGTTGAGAAAAAAAGTCATTAATTAATTCAAATGTAGTTTACAACTATAAAGATTATCATCAAATTTACTTATTAAAAACTATTAAAACCATAAATTATAAACTATATGCAATGCCATTAAATGTAGCAGTGCTTTCTGCAATGGAATTACAGATAAATAACACAGAAATTTGATTACAATCCAAATTTTCAACACAAATCCAAACACTTTCTAATTTATGGCAATTACAAAATTAGAAAATTTAAAATTATTACTATGAAATCTAAATTGAAAAATGTTGATTGAAAAGTTTGAAAGAAAAAACTAATAGGTCTTTTCACATTGTGTTACTAATCAGCACTTCACCATGTTATCATCAGTAGTTAGCACTTGGTTTTACTAATTTGCACTTTAAACATGTTAAATTACAAATAAGCCTTTAAATGCTAGAATTTAAAAAGAACAAAACTTTTAAAGATTTCATCTTTAAAAGTTTTGCATAAAAAAAACACTGTATATAAAATGTTTAAGAAAACTTTATTTAAAGTAAAAGAACTACCTTGATAGAAGTTTTAAAACAGCAGATGCTAACTTTAAATCAATCCCTTCCTCTGTTAGTAGGTCCAATGGTGGCATAAATAAACAAGCTTCAGTAATGTTCTCAGTAAAATATTTACTTTTTTTAATTGCCTTTTTTATTTCCTCAAACTCAGAGGTATCCTCTGAAAAAATATTTTCATTGTTTGATGTTCGATATTCATTAGAAGGATAAATATAAACTTTAATGTGCTGCTGACTATTTAACTGACACATAAAGTGGTTAAAACAAGAATAAAAGCGACATTTTTTATCAGTTGGAGATACTTCAGATAGAGTAAGAACATGTGCTCGATAACCATTGGGTACCTTTAATGGGGTAAATGAATCACTTGATTTCTTTGAAAAGTTCAGAAAATCAAATAAAACTATGCATAGTAATAACAAAAATAAAGTAGATAACACCATATAACGATACACCAATCTCATCTTAAGTTGCAGCCATAATCTAAATTTTAAAAATTTTAAATTTCAATAAATTATGAAACTATCATACATTTTAAAACACATATCACTTAAATTTTTTTCAATAATTTAACACCTTTTGTAGATTAATAAAAGAATAAACATTTTTGCATTTTTTTATAAATGAACAAACATTATGCATACACACATATAGATACACATATATACACATACACTCTTTAATATCTAAAACGTTCTAACTTTTTAATTCTATCATGTTAAACGATAGTAAGTAAAAAATCATTTCAAGTTGAACACTTGACTTCTTTCGTTTGTTTATATTAATTTCGGACCGTCGAGAGATTCAACATTTTAAATGACATTTTTTTGTTTGTTTTTTTGTTTTTGTTTTTTGTTTTGTTTTGTTTTGTTTTGTTTGTTTTTTGTTTATATTTGTTTTTTGTAACGCATATCTATTACAAAAACTTATATATTACATAACTTGTTAAATATAAACAAGTTTCCTTAAAGAACATCTTATGATCTTATTACCAGACCTGTTAAAAACGTATAACAATTAAGGTAAATACTCAAAATTATAACAAGCCAGTAAAAGAATTTATTATATGCATCTCAATATTACAAAACAAAATTATCTATATGCAAAACAGAAAATTATAAATGTATAATAATCTACGAAAAAAATTTTCTATTACTACGAATTAAATTATATATAGAATGAAATCTTTTAGTTTTCTTTTAAAGATAGGAAAATCTGCACAAATTTGCTCCGAAATATAGAGCGCGATAACAAAGACAACATGGATTAAACATGGATAAGCAAAAGGTTTCAAACAAAAGCTTCTTGTTTTGAAATGTATATTTATTTATTGGTTTCAAAATAACGAGATCTTTAAAGATGGGTCAAGATAAACCCATTTTACAAATATATATAAAGCATAAAACATTAAAAACATTGAGCTCATATCAAATCTCTCATTTCATTAAAAAGCTCATTTTGAATGAGTAAAACAATACGCAAAGTCAAATAAACATTTTTTGGCGGCGGTAAAAGACTAAGTTAACTTACTTTTCTATGTGCATCCCCATGTAATATTCTGTTTATCCCCATGCAATATTTGCATAATTTATGTAGCTATGAATAAATATATAATAAAGTGGGAGTAAAGTTTTTTCTTGTCAAGATAAACTCTGGTCATATATAGGATTCCAGCACTTTCGGAAATCTCTCGTGGAAATATTGTCATTCGTTTTCTCTATGTGATATTTTTGACAAAATAAACATAGAAATTTTATGGCTAATTCATTCTTTAATTTAACTTGGTAAATGAAAATTTCAGGAAAGTTAGGGGGTAGTGAACTTTTTTTAAATAGTTAGTGTAAAAAAACCCTTTTTTTAGTTGTTGTTGATACTTAAAGTTAATTCGTTACATTTAAGCCAGTTAGATATAGTTTTAAGTTCAATATTCATGGCGAAGAAGAGTTTTTTAAATAAAATTATTAGAGAGAAAGTTGGTATCACCGGTAAATATAATGCTTAGTAGACTTCAGGCTTTGTACAGGTCAAGTAAATCAAAAAGCCATAACCTTTGTACAAGTTACAAATCATAACCTTTGTACAGATTATGTAAATCAAAAAGTTTAATCTTTTTTTTTTTTTTTTGTGAATCAAAAAGTTGAATCTTTTTTTTTTTTTTAAAAACAAAGTTGATTTATGTCGAATAAATTAGTGTGATAAACTTATGCCAAATAAATTAGTATGATTGGGATAATAAAAAAGTTCTGTTGTACATAATTCTTTTTAAAATTTTTGAAAATATCGGTAGAACAGAGATAACTACTCATATTAGTTCTTTGAAGATTGGAATATATTCGTAGTCTTCAAATTGATGCGATGTTAGTAACACTTCTAAATGACTTTACAAAACGGCTTTTAACAACTTAAGTTCTATTTAACTTTTTAAAGCAGTTTTTAGTAACATAAAATTTTGACTTAGTTTAGCATCTGTGATTAATTTGCAGTTTGATATTTTACAAATTTTCACATAAAAATTTTTACGCATCTTTAAAAATTTATTTCATAACTTCATAACGTCCATAACTATTTCATAACGTCCCCGATAGGAAAAACTATTGCGTCATAAATGAATTTAGCATAAGTAAATATAATTGTTTGTATTACGATACGCTTTTTTAAAACTTTAGTCGGAAAAACTTTAAATGAAATTTACAAGGAAATCAAAATCAATTAGTCGTGCCTACTTAACATGATAGTTTACATTTTTATAGCTACTTAGTTGAACCCTGGTGTAAAACAAACCTCATTCAATTTAAAATTTCTGACCTTGGACCTCTGAAAATCTAGATCTGGAATAAAATGATGATAATATTAATAACATTTGCCTGATTCAAAAAAGCAATTAAAAGAAAAAAAATTTTCTAGATATCAAAATCTAATCAAAGTCAATGATTTTTTCTGAATTTTATCTCATTTATTTGTTATCAAACATCATCTTCATGTATTTTTTCAACATCATTTATCTTTCTCTACATATAGATAATAAATTTTAGTTAACTCTAAGCGAGAACGGAATAAGAACGAATCGAAAAGTATGAAAAACAGGGGTTCTTGAAGACAAGAACTGAATAAGAGCATATCGAAAAGTATGACAAACAGGGGTCCTTTATGTCAAGACCCTATATTTTTCTGCATGTTTCATTCTGCAGGTATCTTTTATTATTATTATTATTATTATTATTATTATTATTATTATTATTATTATTATTATTATTATTATTATTATTATTATTATTATTATTATTATTATTATTATTATTATTATTATTATTATTATTATTATTATTATTATTATTATTATTATTATTATCATTTATGAAATCATAAAATTGCATTAAAAGCAGAAAAAAAAGTAAATACAAATAGCAAAGAAAACTAGAAATAGATGTAGAAAGAAAAATACAAGTAGAAAGAAAAATACAAGTAGAAAGAAAAATACAAGTAGAAAGAAAAATACAAGTAGAAAGAAAAATACAAGTAGAAAGAAAAATACAAGTAGAAAGAAAAATACAAGTAGAAAAGTAATACGAAAAAAGGAGTAAAAAATACAAATAGAAAAGAAAAGAAAAAAAAAAGAGAAAAAAAAAATTATTTTTCAAAAAGATTACGAGACTTTACTTGGGAAATATCAAAACGCTTTACCTATAACTATAATTTTATTGCTGTTTACAGCTGTAAACTAGAATGATCAGTTAATGGGGATTAAGGTTTGGTGACTTACAAAATTAGTTCAAAACTTAGTTTAATCATTAAGTTAAATGAATAAGTCTAAATATTTTTGCAATTTGTAGAGTTCATGAGCAAAAAGAAAAAAGTCGGCTGATTCTCCCGTTAAGTGTCCCAATCTTTAAGTGTACGTCCGTGTAATTAAAATCTCTTTTTAAAGTCATTTCTGCTAGAAGTAAAGCCAGAACAATACGAGCGGCTGAAAACTCAGGCAACATATTACTTTTTTGTCTCAAGAAGCCAAGAATCTTCCTACCCAAAACCCTAGAGCTGATAATGGTTTCCAACGGCAATGTAATCTTTTTTGGGAGGCGGAATCATTTTCATTACCATTCTTCTAGCGGCGTGAGGCTAAAATTCATCCCCAGTTTGGTCACTGTCTCTTAACTGGCGGCGGAATTTTAGCCTGCCTCCGCCAGAAGAAATGAAGACAAAGAGCGAAGTTTTATTAAAACAAAATTGTTTTTTTTTTTAAAATTAATAAATAATAAAAAATACGAATTAAGCGCAAACATTGAAATTTAACATTAAAGTTGTGTTTTACATGATTCATTTGCCAAATTTTAAATGCTAAAAAAAAATTTGATTTATCGAAGAATGTTTTTTTTTTTTTCTAAACTTATCGAATAAATAAAAATTTTCATATCCACCCAAAACAAAGAGTATGCTGATTTCGTTACATCAAATTTTAAGACTAAAAAATATTTTAGAACAATTTTCATTTGCAATTCTTTATTTGTAATTTTATTACATGGAGTTAAATAAAAATCGACTTCATCAAAGGAAAAGTTAATTTTACTGCTTGTTAAAGATTTCAAATAAATAACATTAAAAGTAGAATATCTGTATGTTTAAGAAGAACTTTCTGGTTTTTGTTCTGTGCACTTTGCTTTTCCATTTGTTATTTTCAGTCACTTCAAAATATTTCTCAACTCGTCTGTAATTTATTTTGCTCTAAAAGCTCAAATCACTCTAATCAAATTCTCAGAAAAATGTTTTTTTTTTTTTTTTTTTTTAATGAGCTTCTTAAATTAATTCTCATTGCACTCTTGGATTTAAAATAAATTTAGGTAATCAAAACCTATTTATTATTTGCAAACAATTCTTTACAAAACTGTGATATCTTTTGCTTGAGTTTTGCATAAATATTATTTTTTACCTTGATTTAGATGAATATAAGCTCTATTAAAACTTCTAAAATACTTCGACACATAAATATCAATATATACTATAATAAATATCAATATATAATATAATAAATATAAATATGTAAATGCAACATAATAAATATCAATCTTCAGCTCATTGAAATTCAAAACTTTCATTTTAAGATTTTCCTAAAAAGTGGATTTTTCGTACTTCTTAATCGAATCTTAAAGAGTACGAACTAAAAAGTAGCTTTTTTTTTTTTTTTAAGTTTTAATACCAGTCAGACGAGTCATACTGGAAATTGAAACAAGCAAATATATTTCTCTAGCATGTTAATATCAGTCAAACTAGTCATACTGGAAATTGAAATAAGCAAATGTATTTCAATTTTGATTATTATAAAAAATTCAATTTAAACCAAGATCAAAGTAAATAAAGTTTTAGTTTTTTGAGGAATATTAAAAAATGCATTTTTCAAGAATTGTTAACAATAACTGTTTAAAACTAAGAATTAAATGTTATGGTCAAAAATTGAAAATTTAAGCAATACGGATTAAAAAAATTTCAAACTTTTATCCCATGAAAATCTTTTATTTGTTATAAACTTTTGTCAATATTTTTCGCGTGGAATTTCCAATTTTTAACTTTTCGCGTTAAGACAAAAATTCTAATTTATTCGATAGTTTTAGAAAAAAACCATTCTACGACAAAATCATAACTTTTGCGAATAATCAATATTTGGCAGTTAATCATATAAAACACAGTTTGGAGACGAAAACCACTGCTGGCAGAGGCCGATAAATTCTGCCACCAAATAATATATCTCTATACCTAACTATTTATCTAACATGTAAGTGCGTCCGTGCGCGCGCGCGCGTGTGTGTAGAATAAGTACCAATAAAAATATAAAATGTTAAAATATAAATAAATCAAATTGGTTGCTAATATTTTTTTTTTAGATTCTAGTAACTAAAAAAAAACTATAAAATTGTTTTAGAAATTGAGATACAAATAAAAAAGTCTAAGTGAAACTTGTGTAAAAAAAAAATAAAGAACTTCATCAAAAAAACAATACAAAATTCTTGTTCACCTTTTTTTCGTTTTGATAAAAAATTCGTTGATAAATAATAAAAATTTTTACATTTAGAAAAATAAGTAAGATTTTTACTTTCATCTTATTCTTCTATTAAAATTTTAAAACCGCCTGCAAACTCCACATATTTTACCGCAGTTTGGACACATGTGTTCAACATCTTTTAAACCATCGATGCAAAAAGGGATAAGGCAACATCCGAGAAAACCTCTATAATGAACAATAATAATAGCATTTATAAATACTATGAGTTAAGATTAAAATGGAATTAAACATTTTGTTTCAAAGAACTTGCCATCTTTGGCGTATAAAAAATGTTGGTAACATGAAAAAAAAGCCTCGATTACCCTAAAATACATATTAAAATCGAAATTAACCAGACAGCGACACCAGACGTGTGTAATGTTGAAGTTAAAATCTGGGCGTGACAATGCTGGCATATAATATACATTGGGTAAGTTGAGAAGCATACTACATTTGAGATGAATATTGGTGATGGCGAGAACATTGTCGTATTGTGAGGGAAAATTCCTTGTTGAGGCTGCTGGTTGAAGGCTTCATTTCGCTCAGGAAGTGGTTGAGAAGGGTATGGTTGAGACGGGACACTATTATAATCTGCGAAGTAAAAATTAAAAGTTATTAATCCGAAAAATCATCATATAATGTCATTTCAGATCCAAATAAAAGATTTCTAATAACTTTGAGAAGTATTTAATGAATTGAGAAATTAGGCCTGTTGTCATTTTTAATCAATCTAAAAGAAGTATTAGTTTATAACTTTCATTAAAATACGCAGAACACGAAAAAATTTTAGCATAAAAATTTTCTTTGACGCCGCAGTTAGTAAAACTTAACACTTAGATAGCGGAACGCATAAGACGGTATTGGATTTATTCAAATAAAAGTGAAGTAAGTGATCGAGTTAAAAGAGACGTAGCAGTTCGACCAAGTTTTGAAGAAATTCGAAAAGGGTTTCATAAAAGTTCGAATTAGAAAATTCAAAAGTAAGAAGTTCGAATGTAGAAATTTTTATTATAAAGTTCGAAAAATGAAAAAAAAAAACAAAAACTCTTGTGTCAAATGAATGAATATCGTGTCAAAATGTTTGAATAGAAATGATTTTGGTAAGAAAGCTTGAATGAAAACAATCTTGTATCAAAATCAAACTTTGGAAGTTTCAAACTTTTCGAATATAATTTGACTCGAACTGTAAGAGTTCAACTTATTTTTCAATTTCTTCGAAATTCGGTCGCTGATATTTTCTTTTGATTTGTATGTATAAATGCCTTCGAACAGTTTTTTTTACAGTTTAAATGGACAGAATTGGTGCCGGATTTGGCTATGAAGGTTCCCTGCTTGCGTTTCTTGGTGGAGAAATATGTGTGTGCTTTTTGTCCCACAAGGAGAATGATTGATTAAATAAACCGTAGCAACAACTAAAATTTCGTAAGCATCTCACTGACACCATTTTAACTTTCCTTAGTTTCCAAGAAAAACTAAATGAATATGCCAGAGACCAAAGTAGACGTGAGGGTTGGAAAGCTAATCCTGTTAAAAGACCCCAAAAATAATGTTTGTAGCTGTTGAGTTTTTTTCTCCAAGAAAGAATATTGTGAAAATCTAGTCAACAGGTACCTCGAATAAAATAATTCAAACCTATAGTAAGTTCAATTGAACCGCTAACTGCAAAAAGGTAGCAAGTCCACAAACCCTGATGTGGATTTTTTGCCTTTCTGCAGTTAGCGATTCAAATAGTCTTGTCAATAGTCCTGAGTAAATCCTTACTTGCTAAATCGATTAACTAACTCTGAATAACAAGAGACATACTAAACAAATAACTTACCATTTATGAGAGGTTGGTATTTCGGAGGATTTTCTCCTTCATTTACACTTGGCTGTCCGTGAGATGTAATACCGTCTCTATGCATATTCCTTTAAACAATAACATCTTTACAACCCCATGCAAATACAGCAGGAGCTCATTTGCGGCACCCTATATGAAAAATATGCCGAAAGCACTGGCGGCAGCATCGACAACTTTTAGTCAACTCAAACCGCAATGATTTTCGAACCGAAGCGGATAGTTTTGTTAATCTCACGTTTATTTACAACACGAAAAAAACTAATATGAACGACGATTGGTTGGAAGTTAAAAAATTGCCTGCTACTGATAGGTTAATTTTCATAAGGCTGTCAAAAACATGTTTTCAAACCGATGTCGTGTAACGGTTTTGAAAGGTTCTTAAATAAATTTAAAATATTCATATAAAGGTCGTAATAAACAAAATGCGTGATTGAACCTTTCTAAACTCAAAATGATTTTTTTTATCCTTGTTGCGAACAGGAAAAAGAAACGTTGATAAATTTTGAAGCACTCCTTAGTTGAGCTAAAATTTAAATTTTAGAGCACAGAAGAATAAAAAGTAGAGATGTATAAAAAGCTGCGTAACACGAAAATTAGAAAAAAACTACAACCATTATAGCTTTTTTTAAAAGTTCTTTTCCAATAATACGATCAAATTTAATGAATAGGCTTCTAAAAACTGAAAGTTTTTTTTAAAAAAAGGAATACTTTGAGCATTTACATTTGAATGTTACAAAATGGCATTTAACTAAAGGTCATTCGTTCTGAAAACAACCAACCCAGGCTTATGTTGTTGTTTTTTTCCTATTAATATCAGTTAAACTTGGGTTAAAAATTATATGCATTTTTGTTTATTCAATATGTTTATCAAACCTGATAATGATAAAAATGCATCATTTTTCTATACAATCTCCTTGCTTTTCAACGCACTTGGTCCATCAATCAACAAGCCTGCATATTCCATCCTAGAAGAATGTTTTTGGTTGGTCCTGTAATTATTTGGTTATTCCTTTAACCATTTATGCACTACTTTTTTACATCTTCTTCCGTAGAAAATCTCTGACCTCTTCGACCATCTTAAGTGTTCTAAAGATATGACGGTCGGAAGGGGCGAGATCTGCGCTGTAGGGAGGGTGTTCCAGCACATCAAAACCTAATTGGTTAGTGGTTCGAAGGGTGTGAGTAGCCGTGTGAGGGGTGTTTTGTCATGCAACAGCAAAACTGTATTTAACGATAGGTCTCGATATTTGGTGAGAATATCTGGCTTCAGCTTACTGGCCAGTAAATCACTGTATCTTGCACTGTCAATTGTACAAACTCTTATTACTTCCGAAGATATCTTTTGTCAACGGTTGGCAGGTCTTGGTTTTAACTTTCTCAAAGCCACATTCATAGATTTCAATTATTGCCAATAAAATAAGTTTTTTACTGATCAAGAGCTTGAAATTTTAAACATACAAAATTTCTTGGTACGAGGAATTTAACAGCATGAGTTTAAAGTTCTAAAAAATAACAGAGTATGAGTTATTCATGTAGTAGAGTATAAACTATTTTGATACACTTCCATACTAACATATATTATTTACACATGGTTTCAATTTTATGACAGTTGAGCAAAATGGAAGGGGAGGGAAGGCTGAACTTGTTTTTACCTTGGATCTCACGCTGGATGAGGGCCGAGGGTTTCGCTTGTCCTGTCAACGGGCCTGTATCTGAGCAAAATACCTGAACAAAATACCTGAGCAAAATACCTAAGCAAAAACTTAATTTGAAAAAAGTTCAAGAATCTGTAAATTATCAATTCTATAGTTCAGAATGTAGCGATGCACTGCAATATCTCACAAAATTTTCTAATTCAACAGTTTAATTACGCAATTTTTGAATGCAACAGTTAAATTCTAATTTTTTCCTTCTAGACAATTTTTTTTTTAAAAACTAAATTACATCCGTTAGATATTTACATATATAATGTGTACACTTTTAACTTAATCCAATATTATGTCTTTTTTTAATGTGCAAATGTCCCGCAAAATAAAAATTAAATTTGTTTCAAATTGGGAAAGAAAAAAAACCATTCCTAATTATTTTGCCTAAAAAAGTAGAAAAGTTATTTCAAAAGAAAAAATTATTTTATAGGAAAATTACCAAAAGTTACCATTTCGTGTAGGTAGGAGAAGGATAGACGACGCCCAGGCCAACTTACTTTGGAGGAATTCTGTAGACCAGGAAAGGCTCCGAGGAAGGAAGATGCTTCAAGTTATAACTTCTGTTTTTTATTTTTTATTTATTAAAGTTGTTGATTTGTTCTCTTCATGATAATTTTATTAAATTTTTAAAACAGCAGCATTAGCCATGAGAATACGCAATTTGGTAAGTCAATAATTGAGGACAGAGCTAAAAAATCAAAAAAAAAAAAAAAAGGAAGAAAGTAATGACCACTTCTCATCTTGTGAATCAACAAGTAACGAATTCAGTTTATAAATAAGTGGGATGTAGCCTCCAGAATTTCAAAACGGCGAACATTGGCGAAGGACCAATTTCCCTTTTTAAGCCCTTTTTACGCTACGCGCTCTCGCTAGTGTTCGCCACTTTCAGACTTTTTAAATCTAAAAGAAAATTTTTAAAGAAAGTCAGTACAATCAACGCAAAATCACTTTACTAGTTTACTAAAATAGTTTTTTTACAATACAAAATTTAGGTTAAAAACAAAACGCGACCTAACAAAATTTTTAAAAACAGCTGCAAATACTAAACACTCTCTTGTTGTTTTTTGATACTTTTTGAAAGAGATTTTTTTAAAAAGTCTTTTGTACTTTCCTTTTAACAAGCAGTTTTTATTTCATGCTGCAGTAATTTCCAATCTTATCTTCTTTGCAGTTTTCCTAAGCGATCTCTGCATTTCTTTTTTCTTCTAATATTTTCTAACATGAAAACAATTTGCGGACTTATGAGAACAGAAGTTGCATGTTTTTATTCAACAAATAAAAGTGGAATAAAATTGTATTTCACATGGATCATGTGTAATTTTTTAAAACACTTCTAAAAAAAGTTTTTAAGAATTAAGGGAAAAAAAAAACATACATACATACATACATACATACATACATACATACATACATACATACATACATACATACATACATACATACATACATACATACATACATACATACATACATACATACATACATACATACATACATACATACATACAAGTATTTGCACTTCCTGTTTTAATAAGGATTGCGTTAAGGTTTTTGCGTGTAGCTAAGAAAAAAGTTTTTCAAAAAAAAAAAAAAAAAAACAAAACGAGATGTGTATAATAAAAGTTTATCCAAAAAGAAGCAGAAACTTATTTATTATTATATATATTATTTCTTATTATATCTAGATATTATTATACATATTATTTCTTATTATTCTAGAATTATTATATATATTATTTATTATTAAATATAGATATTTTCTTTGTATAAAGTAACAGCTGTGTATGAAGTTAAAAAAGGCACGATTTTGCTCTCAACTAGTAGTTGCATAATACTTACAGAATAAAAAGCAAGTGACTTCGTTCACCTAAGTTATGTAATAAAAGAATTTAAAAAAAAAACAACACAAAAGAGATAAGAACATCAGCTTTTTTTTTTTTAAAAAAAAACTAAAATTCTAACAGTATCACCAAAACCCTTAAAAAAAAGTACACTGTTGACTATTTTTGAAGATCTCACAATATTAAACGTAAACAACGTGTCAAAGCCTGGTGACGAAACAGAAAAAAACTTTGGCATTTAATACATCATAAATTGCTAAGCAATTCTATCAGGGGCCAATGCTATAAACATAAAAAACGAAGTTTTTTCCGTAAAACACGAAGTTTTTACCGTAAAAAGCGAAGAAAAAAAAAGTCCATTGCTATAAACATTCAAAAAATTCCGTTTTTAAGATAAAAACTTCGTTTTTAAATCCAATGCTATAAACGAACAAGGGAATCGCCTTTTCAGATAAAAAATGCGTTTTTTCATAGTCATAAGAAATAGATAGTCTGGTCACTTGGGCCGTAATATCTGGATTTTTCTTATAATCATACGAAACACTTGAAATTTGTCGGGCGGCCAGGAACTGAGTGCACAAAAAATGGAAACGCAGAAAGAACTCTATGGTGAATTTGATAAAGAAGCATTATTTTTTTCTTTGGAGAATGATATTCTTTTTGAAGACGAAAATTTTGTTAAAGATTTAGATGCTTTGGTGTTGGAGTTATCTAGTGAACAAGTTGATTGCACATTTTCTTGCACAATTTGTTCTAAGAAGTGCATATCTCAAAGAGGACTTACAAGGCATACAAATTCAAAGCATCAAAGTATTCCTTTAGATTTAACGATACAAAGTCCTAAACCACCTATTCTTCTTGATGAATTTAAAAATCTGCTTGATAAAAGTATTACTACCTTAATCAACGATGAATGCTATCCTGATTTGTATAGAGATGAGTTAAGGATTAATCATGCAATAATTTTAGATACTTCACAACAAACTCTATCTCTATTAGAGACAGTAATAGCTGGTTTTAAAGCTGATGGTGATGCTGAAAGATTTTATCCTAAATTTTACAAAACTGTTAATCAAGGAATTTTATTTAGCAATCTGACTAAAAAATCGACTAGACTTCTTGGCTATGAACTATGCAATCATGTTTTAGCATTTCTTACAAACTCACTTTACAATACTTCTTTTTTAAATTTAAATGGTTTATCACCTGTTGAATTTTCTGATAGAGACAAAGAAATTATCTTTTATCTAAGTGGTTATGTATTTAGCACATTTTATTGCAGAATTCGCAGTTCTCGATTATGGCAGCAAAAGTTAAGCACAGACTGCCTTTCACTTCTTAATGCTGGTAAAACAGAACAATTATTTGAGAGTCCAGAAACATGCACTGAAGCTTATGATAAATTTGTGAATGCTAAAAATCGTGGTGGTTTGTGGAAAGTGTCTCCTCCAGTTTTAGAAATTTTTACAAAAGTTGAGTTTCTCTTTCGCCATCAAAGTAAAAGTTTTGTAAAAAAAATTGATTCAGAGTTAATTGTAGCTGAAACCTTAAAAAACAGTGGAGTTTTGGCTAACATATCTGAACTTCGTGGTCTTTGCACAAATCGAGTTTCCAAAGAACTGTCTTTAAACTTATTTTATCATCTGATTACACTTTATGTCAGAGTAAGATCTTTTTCGTATGCAAAAGAAAAACTAAGTATCCACAAAATCAAAGAGAATCAAACAAAGTCAAAATCCCTCCGCTCAAAAATGAAAAAAACATCAATTGGATTATAGAAGTTTAGTAGAATATTACACTTAAAAACGGTTATTTTCATAGCCACAAATCTCATGAAAGCATGCTTGGCATAGTAACTTTAGCAACTATTTGTCATTAAAAAGATTAGTTTTTAAAATTTTTGTTATTTGTTTATAGAAATAAAAGCTAGGTAAGAGACCCTCCCTTATCTAAAAGAAAACAAAGAATAGTTAAAAATGAAGTCCAAAATTAACTATGCACACTAGTTTTATATTTATAATAAACAACTAATAACTCATAGATCAAAAACAACTCAAAGATCAATTCTACCCCTAATATATATATATATATATATATATATATATATATATATATATATATATATATATATATATATGCATACATCAACTAATCTTAACTTAGATCTGCCTGTGAAATCACTAGTTTTTTTGGGGGAAGTGGATACCTGTGGAGGTTTTATAAAAAGAATAATAGGTGCCTGTTTATATTGTAACAAAAGTAAATGTAAGGAAATGTCTACAAAATTAACTGAAATTTAGTTTATTACAAATATAAAAAAAATTCTAATGTAACTAATCAATATTTTATGCCATTTAACATTTTTAATAAGATTTGTGGCTATGAAAATAGCCGTTTTTATGTATGTTCTTTTTCTTTGTTTTCAGCAGTACAAGGAGACATAAGGGAAATTTTTATTGAATCACTTGAAAAGTCAACTTTTCATATTAATACATTTTTCAGAGTTGGTCCATTTTCTGCGTGGTATACGTGTTGTACTCTCCCTTGATATTTTGTTTGATTCATTGACATTTTGACAGTTACCTGCAATTGGGTGAAATATAAGTTGATTTCGAATGGTATTATCATTGAAACCAAAATCAAACAAGGAAGGATTATCTTTTCTTCTACCAATTGACCGTTGTTGTCCAAAGTAATTTTCTAAAGGATCCTGACAAAACCTTTCAGTTAATACATAACTTACATTGTTGTTAATTAAAAATTTGACAAGTTCAATAACAGAATTAACTGTGATTTTTAAACCTTCATGAGTTTGCCAAGTAATAAACATATTACTTCTCTCACTTTTTGAAAAATTTCCAGATCTTGATTCAATAGAAAAAAGCCAATCAGAAAGATACTTTAAAAATGTTTCTCTAAGCCATGTAAATCGAACATCATTTGTGTCAGAAAATGGTTTCAAAAAAGAGTTGCATTTTAATATACAATCATTTGTATTCCGAACATTTAAGCAATCAAAAAAATCATTAAAATATTTGCAAAATTGTGCTGTCCCAGCTGTATCTGATGGTGCATAGATTTTTAATGCAGTACTACATGAATCACTTAAAACTTGTGCAGCTAAACGAACATTCATAGCTGAAAATGGAGTTATTTTAATGTGCTCAACAGTTAGCTTTGGACATGCATGTAGTTGACATTTTAAATCTTCATAAAATAAATCAGAAATATGGGACCATAAAATATGTTGACCCTGATTCCACATATAACGATTGCTTTTACCAGCTCCAGAATGGTAAAGGTTGTTCCTTGCTGTTTTAATTAAATGAGGAACATCAGAAATAAAATATATAAATCTTTTATCATCATCATCAGCAAATAGATTATCAGTGCGGTAAGTCACATCAACATTACCATTAATATCTTCTTCTTCAGTCAGATTAAAATGCATTTTAAAAAATTTTCTATTCGATGATGCTCCATCACAAGTAACAGCAACTACTTTTAAACCAACAGAGATTTCTAAAATTCCTACAGCTTTCCAAAATAGAGAAAATAATTGCACTGATGTAATATTTGTAGTAGCAAAATTTGCAAAACTGTATTTAAAAGGATTTACAATACTTCTAATTAAAAAAACTAAAACATGAGAAGCAAGCTTATCAGCTTGTTGTAACGTTGCAAAATTAACACTAGGATCACCCAAATCAACATAACCAATTAATTCTCCAGAATGTTTGTCCCAAACAAGATTTTCTTGAATTTTCATTTCATCAAGAACTAGGACTATAAATTTCTCTTGAACTGAAAAATTAATGACTTTATCTTTTAATTCTTCTATTATGTTTTTATTGAATCCCAACTTGGGCTTTACATAGTTTTTATAGTCACGCAATCGCCTACGACTTGGTAAAATTAAAAAACCAGAATGAGTTTTCTCATTTAACCTTATTGCTTCATAAGCAGCTGGTGATTTTGCAGCTAATCCCAAACAGTAACGTATTATTGCTGGATGATAACGAATCCCTTGCTTTGAGCATTTTAAATATTTTTGCTGCTCCTCCCAAAACAGGTTCATAAATGGAGAAATCTGACTTTTATCAGCTTCTGCCATTATTTGAACTAAATCACTTTCAATATTTTTACTAATAGCTAGTGATGAATTTTCAATCTCTTGCTTCATCAAAGCTAATTCTTTTTTTAATTCTTTATTTTCTAGACGAACACTCTGTAATGTAAGCTTCAGACGATCTGGAGATGTAAATGTAATTGGTGCATTTAATTTAGCAGGGATACTAGAAGTAGCTAATCTTTTTTTCAAACATTTAATTTTACTTTTTTCAATACTTTTACATTGTGAACAGCATAACATCCACTCAATCAGCATAATACATGACTGAGATCGAAAATACTCTGTCTGGTTTAAGGGAAACTCACTCCTAGATGAAAATAAATCAAATTTTTTTGAAATACAATGTTTAATATAAAGATTTGATTTTAATGCAAAGACATCAGTTATTCCAGAACAAAGGTTAAAAGAAGTAACAATAGATAAAAGATTAGATGCTGAAATATGTCGCATAGATCTTCTGTATTTTGTATATATTAAATGATCATCTGGAATGAGCCAAGAATATACACGAATGGTGAAAGCAAGACTATCATCAACATATATTTCATATCGAGGACATGTGTGGATTGTATCATAAAGTTTAAACTCTGCCACAACAGGACTCACACTCATGGTCCAGTCACTAATTTTTAACTTGCTAATACGATTTAAGAACTCTTCAAATGATTTATATATAGGCTTAAAGGCAGTAATATTATTTGAAGTCGTTAAAGCATCTTTTTTAGCAATGATGCCAGAGGCAGATTTTCTTTGTATAGGAATTGATGGTGTGAAAGATTTTTTTGGTAAGCACAGAGTCGGCAATGATCCAGGTTTTAATGTCTTTTTTTTATCATTATAAAGTATCATTTCTGGAAGATAATGCTTTTCACAAATAAACAGACGCTTATTTTCTATTTGAGTCTTCAAACTTAAATCTTCATAACGATCTTTGAGAATAATGGCAATCAGACTTTCCCTCCAAGACGTATTAAAACTGTCGTTAGAAGCAGGAACTTTAAATATTGAGACTCCCTTATGCCTCCTAGAAGTACTGCATCCATAAATAGAACAATTAGCACCAGGCATTCAAAATATTGGATGAAAAAGATGTAATTTAAACAAGCAGTTCGTAGATAAACAATCGATGAAAACAAATTTTGTGCACTCTGAAGCGGACTGGACACGAAAAAAATGCGAACAAAGAGTTGATCAAAGGAATACCGCAAGTGGCCAGACTATCTATTTCTTATGACTATGGTTTTTTCGAAAAAAAACTTCAGATAGATTTTTGATCTCAATTTTAGATATTTTCTTCGTGATTTTTGGCGGCCATTGTTGGAACAACGTTAGCGCTTCAAAATCATTGAACATTCTTTGTTTGTGTTTTTATGCAGATATTTTATAGATAAAGCTTAAAAGGATTTTGGTAACTTCATAATAAACTAATTACTTAAAATCTGCATTTAATCGATTATTCAGTTCCTTGTTGTTTTTCCTTGTTAGGTTTTCGATAGTAATTTTGGTTAAACAAATTTTTCATAATGTTTGACTAAAGAAAAGTATAAATAGTCAACAAATATGCCATATAATACACAAATACACAACAAAATAATACACAAATACACAACAAAATAAAATGCTGTCTAAAGAACTTAAAATGATACTAGCAATAAAGATTAGAGAAAACAAAGAGGTTCTTCTTGGGAAGCTTGGTATGTTTTAATTAGCAAACTATTTAAATAAAAATATGTATAATTGCATTATATTTTATATATATATATATATATATATATATATATATATATATATATATATATATATATATATATATATATATATATATATATATATATATATATATATATATATATATATATATAGGTAAGCTTTTTTAGGTATGATTCCTATTATAAAATAATATATTATTATAGAATATTTAGTATTTTACTATATAAGACTATATTATACTATATATTGATTATTTATTTCATCTACTTTTAGGTCCATCTATTACTATGAGGCATAGAAATAGAATTTGGGAAGACATAATGTCACATTTAAATAGTTTAGGGGCAAAAATTGAAGATATCAATCAGCTACGTAGTAGAGAGTGGGATTATTTGCGAAGAGCTACAATGCAAAATTTTGCTAAGAGTCTAAAAACAGGTATAGTTTTGTTATACATATATATATTTATATATGTCTGTGTGTGTGTATATGTATATATATATATATATATATATATATATATATATATATATATATATATATATATATATATATATATATATATATAATTAAATATTTTTGTATATATATATTATATATACAAATATATATATATATAATTTTTTTTTTTTAAGGTGCTGCAGGGAGACAACTAACAGAATTAGATAATGTTGTTTTAGACATTATTGACAGGAAGTCAATAAATGTATCTGGAATCGATGTTCCTGATTTTAATATCTCTTTTTGTACAACAGATGATGCATTGTCATCCACTCCCAACCAACTTTCCACTCCCACTGCCACCCTTTCTTCATCAAGTAAAGAAGTAAACTTTACTTTGAAACAATCTTCTGATACAGCTTCTTTTATTTCGTCTATGTCTGGTATATTTTTCTTTGTTGGTTAAGACTAGTTGTGTTATAAAATACATATATATATATATATATATATATATATATATATATATATATATATATATATATATATATATATATATATATATATTTCTATTTCTATAGTTTATAGAGTTAATTGATTGTTTATATTAGATGGAAGATTTGATTGTATGTCCTCCCCTAATTTAGACAATACCACTCTTGTTAGTGACAGTTGTCAGATACTTCAAGGTAATGCAATTTATAAATTAATTTTTTTTAAATCTCAGTTGTTTAATTTAGTTAATTGTAGGTTTTAGACTTATAATTATATAACAGACAACATCAATTTGTGCTTAATTTTTACACAACTAGTATTTCCAAAACCATTAAAAACTTCTTATTTTTAAAGGAATCTAAACCACCTTTCTTATTATTTTAGTTAACTGATCTTGTTTTGACACCTAGAATTAAATTTTAGATTCAATTCAAAATAAACCATCAAGGGGGGCATTAAAAAAATTAAAAAGAAAACAAGCTAGAGAAAGTCTCCTGGTAGATGGAAGTTTTAAAAAATTGAAAGTAAGTGTTTTACGGTTAGAAAAAGAAAGATTAAAAAAAGAACAAGAATTAAGAGTAAAACTTCTGAAATTGGACGTTGCTCTCAGACAACAGCAAATTCGAAAAGAAAAGGCTTTAACAATATATTACACAACAGCAACAAAGCTAATGAATGAGAAATTGCAACCTTCAAACCAGCAACATTTTGTAAATACAGAAACGGTATTTTAAAATTAATTTGTAATAATATTTAGTATGACTTTATCATTAACAAATTTTTTGTATTTAGTATAACTTGTAGCTTGTATTTAGTATAGCTTTATCATTAACAAATTTTTTTTGTTTTAGGAGGAAATTCTTGAGCATTAAGAGAAGAGCTACATCATAATTTTATGTTAAATTTCGAAAAATGTTGTATAACTATATTTAAACATTCACCTTGAAGGTATTTAACTGTAAAGCCATGACCAATTACATTTTTTAGTAACAATAAAAATATAACTTCAACCTGAAATTGTTCTTGTTATTTCATTTTTTTTATCACCATTACCTTACAGTAATAAGTTCTGTAAAACTTCACACAAACATTAAGACCAATGCTGTTGCGATGTGAAATAGATACAAGCATCACAACTATATATAACTATATATAAGGTATTGCATTGGCTAGTGGTTGATTTTAAAATTTAAACAAAACAATATCTTTCATATTTTAAATTTATTTTGTAATCTAGTTTAATATTAATACGATCATATCTTAATTTTATGCTATTAAGCATTTTTTACCTTTTTAAAATACTCTTAATAAGAATTGCTCCTAACAACAAAAGCTAACAAATCTCCTAATTTTTTTTTAAGCGTGTTCTATAAAAAAACAAAATACACATACTATATAAAAACAGATATAAACATATATTTTTATGGTCTAATATTTTATAAAAATTTCTTGCATTTATTAAAAAGTCATTGTGTGAATTTTTTTCCAATTTTAATTCAACTAATTTAGGCACAAATCTATGATCCATGTCCAAACTATTTTGATAGATCCTATGCTCTAGAGCAAATTGTATATGAATTTTTAAACAATACTTTTAAGTAAAGTAGTTAAGTAGCTGTAATCGTCTATTCAAAGCTCCATCATTCTGATTTTCTTGAGCTAGATTTTCATCAGCTTGTTCTTCTTCGCGTTCTTCAAAGTCATTACCGTTGTCTCCATGTTGAATACACAAGTTATGGATAACAAATCCACACATGATAAGCTTAGAGGCATCTTCGACCTTATGCAAACGAATTCCAGTTTTCAAAGCATAAAACCTGTTTTTGACAATGCCAAAACATCGCTCAATTATGTTTCTAGTTTTTCTCTGTGCTTTGTTGAAACGTTTTTGAGCTCCGTCTGGATCACCAGGAAAAGGTGGAATTAACCATTCTCGACATGGGTACGCAGAGTCAGCCAAAATTACAGCTCCATTAAATGGAAGCTCTCCAATTTCAAACTTGTTCCATAGGTTACAATTTCTTAGAACCTAATAGTAGTAAAATCACAATATTTAAATTTACTGTAAGTTACATTATAATACATTATATTAGTTAGTCTAAGTTACATTTTAATTAGCAATCATAATAGTTCAAATAGTATGTTCAATATGAACATACCGAAGAATGTCACGTACTAGTTGAATACCCAGCATTAGTGAACTAACAGTTGTAAAATATAACTTAGTGACAGGCTTACATGTGCATCATGCCACCTTCCTGGACTGTTGGTCGATGCATAAAATATGGACGTGTCGGGTCCACATACTGCCATTGCATTTATGCTATGGACATGATGGCGATTGATTAGAGAATCTTCATCTGCTTGAGGAGGGTTAGAAAGGAGTATATGAGACCCATCCAGAACACCACATACGCACGGAAAACCTCCGATTTCCATAAACTTTTGTGGAAGAGTGGAGCAATCATTCGGCCATTTTATGATCTCTTGTCGAATCTAATCTTATAAGATAACAATTTTTCTCTTTACTAAACTTAGTTTTTAATTTTCACACTAAAATAAAAATAATAAGCAACTTTATATGACATTGTAAAACTTCCAATAGTTTTATTAACTTAATACACTAACATTGAAAATAGCTTCTCCTACACTGTATAATACTATAAATTGTGTTGGTAAAGATTCCATGACAGTCTCTGAGAACATGAAAAAAAATATTTGTGCCAATAAAATGAAGAAATACCATTATTTGGAAAAGTACTGAAATGCTTTTATTTCGCTTAGTATAATGTTGCAAATCATCTTTAAGCCTAGTTTCTAAAAAATCTAATACAGCTCTTGGGACTCGATACTGCTCTCGAAAAACGTTGTCAGAAACATCTTCGTTAAAAAAGCGACCATTAAACTAAAATGATATTGAAAAACAAAACAAAAATATAATTTCTGCGCCTATTTGGTATGATTTCTGATTTTGTTCGATAAAAAATCATTAAAAAAATATATATATATAGTAATTTTAAGTAATGTTTTAAACACCAACCTCTCGAGGCAATCGGTGGCGAAGCTCATTTTCTGCAACTTCGAAATCTAAGTCTTCATCCGAAAAAATTAAATTCATGTTTCTACTTTAATTTTACACAGATTTTTTAAACACCAAATACTAGAATTTAAAAATATTCATAAAAATAGAATAGACAGCACAGCATACTTAATGACTAATTAAATTCATTAAGTAGGCCTAATAAATAAAAGTTACAATAAAAATTACTATTATATTACTACTATATATTACGGATAAAAAAAGTTCGTGAATTTCAGTGACGTTTACGTTTTATGCTTTATAGCAATGGGCGAAAAAAATACAAACAGCGATAAATTCTTCGAGATTACGAACTTTTTTTCGTACGTGAAAAATTGCGTTTTTACGAAAGATTTTTTTTCTCGAAAAAAACTTCGAATTGTTTATAGCATTGGCCCCAGGACATGAATTTCCTACAGAGCTAAAATTCAAGAAAGTCATTCGAAAGATTTGAAAGGACACACTTAATGTTAATGAGTGGATTATTCTTGGTGACCTTTGAGTCGTTTTGAGTCTGACCTGTAGTCTAACGTTATAATTAGTTTAAAGCACAGATTCAAAATGGCTTTCATATCAAAATATCAAAGCTCATACTCAAAATGATTATCATATCAAAATGGTGCAAATATCATCATTACAGATGATATGACTGATTATACTATATTTGAGTTGTGCTTTTGTTTTATATGTCATCCCTAATTTTCATGATTTTTGGCTTTATCACCGTTCGGGTCCCGAAACTTAGTAAAAAAATTTTAAAAATTGCATAAATCGCTAAAAGTCACAAAAATTTGCTACGATTTATTGCTTACGATAATTTTAGCATCTTTGGAAGAGTCTGTGAAATGCATAAACTAAAATTTAAAAAAGTAGTAAATTAAACCTATTTATGCAGGGACTTTTATTGAGTCCACAGTTAATTAAACAACATGAGTAAATGAAACAGGCTAAATGATTTGAAAACAAATCCAACTTTGGTAGCAAAAACTAACTTTCTTAACACATTAGTTGCCTTAGTCATCATAGTAATAAAATACTGGCAAATATAGCATTCTCACCTTGAAATTTTTACCCAACACTGACTACAAAATAAACTTTTAAAATTTGTAGATTGTACCGTTTATTTTCATGAGATTCTTAGCATGAAATAAATTAAAAGAAATCTGAAACATTGTTTAAAAACTTATTTTCGACAAATTTTTTGTCATTCATGTCCATACCCAGCAAGCACACAACGTTGAAACAACGTTGAAATAACGTTGATCAACGTCGATCAACGTTATTTCAACGTTGTTTCAACGTTGTGTGCTTGCTGGGTAACGTTAATTACATCAACATTGATGAAGAGCTTTTAGTTTCTGAACAGAATTTTAGCAGCACTTTTCTCTCATACTGAGAGTAGCTGCTTTTGATGAAGAGTTTTTCAGCCTTAAGAGGATCTTTGCAATTTCTTCCCATTGTGACTGTCAGGCTGGCATTGGTGAACAAGCGCTGTAAGGATGCTGAACTTGCAGGAATGCTCAGGATAGCAAAGACAGCCTTGGAAAGAAATGGATAGACGTTCCGTTTTGTCAGCCAGAACTGAATTGACTTTCCCATCAATGTAGAAACTGCCTCAACATCATTTTCATAGGCAAAAAGTTCTTCTTTCAATCCAATTGCGCTCTTTTTCTGCTTCTTTGGTTGGATGAAGCTCAAAGAGAAACTTCCAAATTGTGAGTGCCGAAAGCTGTCGTTGATAGTCAATGGTTCCAACTCGCAATCTTCTTCCCCACTTTTGTCGAACAAACCTGACAAGAACTCTTTGATACCTTCTTCAGAATCCTCGGCCAAATTCTGGAAACTGAGTTTAGTTTATTTGAACTTGGCTTTCAAGTACTTGGCGTATTGGTCGGAAAAAGATAAAAGAGAATTAAAAAAGTTTGACTTTTATCGGCAAAAACAAAGAAATTAAACTTAATGGCAATGTACTACCTGGTTTTTCGGCTTCGCTTTCATGGGGAGGCAGGTTATCTGGATCTGAAGATAGTGCTGGATTTTCTTTTTCACGTTTACTTCCTTCTTCGTTTTCAGTATCAACATCGCCAAGACCTTGTGATGACTGAGCACTTTACTGGCCAGCAAACATCTTCGAAACGTTTTGCTTTTTTACGCACGTCCAATTTTAATTTTAAAATTATAAAAATACAACCTTTCTAACATCATTTCAAGAAACCGAAAAGGAAACAATTCTAAAATCAAACAATGATGCTTTACTACTGCTTATGGTGGTTTTTGCTTACCTTGAATTTTTCGTAACAACTAATTATAGTTGAGCATTTCAAATAAAGGGTGAGATTCGTGAAAAGCACGAGGAAATATATCAAATTTTGTTTAAAGGCCAAGTGAAAGTGTAATTATTGCGCTTATTATGGTTATATTCCACGGTTATTTATTTTTTTAGAAATATCAATTATTTTTGAACTGAACCCTTTTTACAGAATACCCGTCAGAACCGTACGGGAATTATTCTTTTAACGGGTTCGGTTACCGATAGGATCAATAACTTTTGGGTACCGATAATTTAAATTACCCAAAAGATTCCGGATCGGGTATGAACTATTTCAACTATCCTATCTTATCAGCGTTATCGGGTAATACCCGTTCGGGTAGTTGGAGCCCGGTAAAATTGTTTTTGGCTTTTATCGGTGTCCGCTACCCTTTCGGGTCAGGTCTCGTTCGGTTCCTATCGGTTCCTATCGGACCTGGATATTCCCTACTATGTAAGTACATAGTAAAATTTAAAAATCATATAAAATTAAATCATAATAAAATTTAAAAATTAAAAGAAGTACTTCTTATAATTTTTTTGTTTAATTCGTAATGGCGCGGTGACATAACCTCTACGGAATTGTGACCTTTAACGTTAAGATTCCAAGGAAAACAATTCAAAAACCGCGACGCAAAAGAAATTTCGGTGATTATGAGCCTATGATGATTTTTACTGAGAAGCTATTTTGCTTATAATTCAATAAAAATGATCTTCAGGCTTGTAACCGGCTGTTACCCAACTTTCTGTATTCCATCTGATTTTTTTTTTAAGTTAACCTTAAATTCATCGGAGCAAGGACTTTCTTTCAGAAAAATTCAAATTGTCTCATGTTTTTTTGTAATTTTTTTCTTCATAAATTATCAAGAAAACAGTAAATGTATTTCTAGTAAATATTCTAGACTGCTAAATACCACTTAAGATTAATTTAAATATATCCTCTTGTGTAAGAGCTCTGGAAATAAGCAATAAAAAGTACTACTACTTCATAAACTTCCATGTAGATTTTTCTAACATTAGTTGTCTTCAATCAAAATCTCTCATTTGTGGCAATACCATTGTAACAACTGACAATTTTGTTTAGTAAAGACATAAAGCCTGTAAATTATGTTGTGATGGAATACAATATTTTTTTCCAAGGTGTTTAAAGTGTCACAAAATGTTGAACAAAAAGATATGCTCTTAAATGTATCATGCTAAATTAATTGCATGAGAAAGCTCATCAACTTTTTCCTAATCTTTAGAACTCAGTATTTATGATGAATAATGATGTCTGTTGTTTCCTCATTTTTCTAATGTTTCAAGTCTATATTTCTCATGAAAAAAACATTTACTTTTAAATATGTTTTCTTTCATCAGTTACTCAAAGTATTTATCAGACTGCAGTAAGATAGACATGTCACAACAAAAATTTTTAGTCAGGTGCAATATTCTATCACGCCCCCAAATGGAGTACTAATGAGTTAGGGACTTGGTACAGACTTAGGCAGTACCTTATTTTGCTGTTTGTTTTTAATTTTTGTTTTACTATTAATTTATCTTTAGTAATTTTTTTATCATTATTTTTAGTGATGCAAAAATGTTGCAAATGCTTAAATATACTCCTGTAAATTTAAACACAAAATTAATTACATTAACAAAAACACCAAAAAAATCTATGTCTGTAAAAGCTGTAATTTTTGATATGGGAGGTGTGATAATACCTTCACCAACACCATTATTTAAGAAATTTGCAGAGAAACACAATTTGTCTGATGATCAAATGCATAAGATTTTTTTTTCTGATGGTGATTCAAGTTTGCTTGGCCAGTTTGAGCTAGGAAAGTTTACTCTGCAAGAATATCCACTATTTCTCTCTGATAAAACCAAGAAAATTATAGGAGTTCCATTGGCAGATGAAATTTTCTCAGTATATAACAAATCTAATGAGTTTCTTCAGCCTTACCCAAGTATAATATCTGCCATTAAACAAATTAGATCAGCTGGGATAAAAACTGGATTGTTGACAAATAATGTTTTTGTAGATGCAAATACTAGCGTATTGCCTCTTGATAGAAGCCTTTTTGATGTGGTAAGTTTTTTATAAGTATCATAAGTGTATTGTTAGTTATTTGTTTCAGTAAACATGTAGTATTTTATAAAAAAAACTGTTAAAATGAGATTATTAATTGAAACTTTTATATCCATTGTCTTAAACTAATTCCAAATGTTGAAACTTAATTCATGTTGATTTTATTAGAATTAAATATGATTGTTTTTACAAAAAATTGTTTTAAAGATTGAAGCTTCAAAATAGTTTGAATTTAATATTAAAAGTATGCAATAAATATAACAATCTCTGTGATGTCTTCAAGTAAATATTGTTAAAAACATTTTTATTTTAACTAAGTAAATTTATTTTTTAATTTCTGAAGAGTCTTAAAAATCAAGTTATAGTAAACTACTCTTAAATTAGAAAAATGCTGAAATATTTGTCTCCACATTAACTCCTAAATTTGTATAGGGTGTTTAAGAAGGTGGAAGTTAAGGTAGAGTAGAGTACTTACTTACTTTGGTAAAATTTGCCTTTATTTTTTATGGGGGGAAGGGAGGGGGGAGGGTTAATAATTTAAGTTTAAACAGTCAAAGACATAACAATAATGTATTAAAAATTTTAATTATAAATTTTCAGATTGTAGAGTCATGTGTTGAAGGCTTGCGTAAACCAAATCCAATTATCTATAAATTAATCTTAGAGAGGCTAGATGTTGATCCCACAGAAGTTGTTTATTTGGATGATTTGGGTGAAAACTTGAAAAATCCTCGTGCTCTCGGAGTCTATACAATAAAAGTAAATTTATACTCAAATATTTGAAGTCATATTTATGAACAGTTACTTAATCAGTCAAGCTCACTATAAATATGCAGTTCCTTCAATACATTTTCATCTGTGTAGGTTTCAGATCAAAGCTCTGCTTTGCATGAGCTTCAAAAAGTTCTAAACATGGCTTTTGATCACACTATCTCTGGAACAATTGATGTTAAAGATCCACATCACTTACCAATTGATTCTTTAAAAGAATATCTTGTAAGATGAATTTTAAAAAACTCTCTTATTTGTTTTTTAAAGTGCTAACTTATTATTTTTTTTTATATCAGATCCTTTTAATTAATTTTTTTTTGCATGTGTATATTTATATTAAATAATTTAAGCACTTTTTCTTTATTGAAGATCTCCAAGTTGCAACTTAATGATGATGGTAAACAATTGGTATTGAGAAAATTCAAACATGGTCAGTCTAATCCTACATACTACATAAAGTGTGCAGGAAGAGAGATTGTGTTGAGAAAAAAGCCTGTGAGTTCATACTATAAGTTCATTTTATAAATTTATTATCATATATTATCTTTTCAAACATCATCATTTTTATTATCATATATTATCTTTTCAAACATGAGAAACTTTGAAATAAAAGGTTTTTTTCTTGATTATTTCACACATAAGTATATTATCATATATTATCATATATTATCTTTTCAAACATGAGAAACTTTGAAAAAAAAGGTTTTTTTCTTGATTATTTCACACATAAGTATATTATCATATATTATCATATATTATCTTTTCAAACATGAGAAACTTTGAAAAAAAAGGTTTTTTTCTTGATTATTTCACACATAAGTATATTATCATATATTATCATATATTATCTTTTCAAACATGAGAAACTTTGAAATAAAAGGTTTTTTTCTTGATTATTTCACACATAAGTATATTATCATATATTATCATATATTATCTTTTCAAACATGAGAAACTTTGAAAAAAAAGGTTTTTTTCTTGATTATTTCACACATAAGTATATTATCATATATTATCATATATTATCTTTTCAAACATGAGAAACTTTGAAAAAAAAGGTTTTTTTCTTGATTATTTCACACATAAGTATATTATCATATATTATCATATATTATCTTTTCAAACATGAGAAACTTTGAAATAAAAGGTTTTTTTCTTGATTATTTCACACATAAGTATATTATCATATATTATCATATATTATCATATATTATCTTTTCAAACATGAGAAACTTTGAAATAAAAGGTTTTTTTCTTGATTATTTCACACATAAGTATATTATCATATATTATCATATATTATCATATATTATCTTTTCAAACATGAGAAACTTTGAAATAAAAGGTTTTTTTCTTGATTATTTCACGCATAAGTAAAAAAAAAAATAATAAGTATAGAGCACATTTGTTATGTGTTATATGTATATTAAAATTATGTGTGATCATAATAAAGAAAAAAAAATCATGGTGATTTTAATTTTTCTTACTCAATTTTGAACCATAAAAAATTTTTATATTCATAATTAAAAAATGGATTTATTTTGAATTTTTTCTTATTTTAGAAGATTTTTAATTTAAATCTTTAATTTAAATTTTGTCAAAACCAATTTTTGATAAAGTCATACTTTACAAATATTGGATACAATTTAGGCTATAAATTAAAGCTATAAATTAAAGCTATAAATTAAAGATATAAATTTTGCAGGATCTTTTAAAGAGGAAAACCCATATCTAAACAGTCGCCATGTTGAACATCATTTTTATCTAATTATAACAGACCTTCATTTCACTTGTGAATAATTTCTGAGTTTTTTTTAAAAATTACATAAAATTAACAGGTGAATAGGAGCTCTTTCAAATGGTTACATGTATACTGTAATGATGGTCATCTGCACCAACCATCAATCTATTATTTCTTGAGTGAATTGTAAAAATTGTTGAGCCTAAACAGAAAGCTTATTTGACTGATTGTATGGGAAGGATGGAAGGGGGAAGGGAAGGGGGAATGTATACACAGTCTTGTAGAACAAAATTATTTGAATTATTTCAGTATATTGGCCAAAGATATGGGTGATAAAAATTTTTAAATTCACATCAATGTAAATAATGATAAAGTTTTGGAAGTGAGAAATTCCTGATTTTTCAAAAATAGAACCAAAGGAAACAGGATTGTCTTTCCATCAATTGGGAACTTTTTTATTTTTCTTGTGGACTTTTATCTTGAGGACTTTTTGCTTTGAGGGCTTCTGTCTCAGAAATTTTTTTGTTGTGGGTTTTTGTCAGACACATTAAATCTTTCTTAAAAAAACGTGTCAGACACATTTGTCAGACACATTAAATAGATCTTTCTTAAAAAAACTAGCAGGTCATCATTTTAAAAATTCTATAAAAGTTTTCCTGAATCACAATTATCTTAAAATGACAAAATGTGTCATTTTGTTATTGAGGGTGCAAAATAATTTTTCACTCTGTACAATATACCAGTCCATTTACACTCTGTGATATATTCTATACCAGTTTGTTTGTAGAGGTTGATAAATATAAAATATTGGCCCTTTTTTTTTGCATTCTAATTTGTTATGCAAAAAACTTTTTTTTCAAAAATATTAAATTTCCTAATCTTCTGGGCATTTAAATATTATGCTAACTATAATATTTAAATGCCCACAAGATCAGGAAATTATAAAGATCATCTTCAGAAAGAGTTTTACCAATCAGCCACTACACTTTAGTAAAATACAGGAGCATAATTTTACAATCAAGTTATCAGTTTAAAACTATCCATAACAAAATTAACACATTCAAACACTGATATCTTTTTCAAACACATTTATGATATATTTCTCTAACACATTCAAGATATCTTTCTCAAATACACTTATGATATCTTTCTCAAACACATCCAACTTTCTCTTTTGTCAAACACAACAAATTTATGGATGTTTTTGAATTATTAACAATAAAAACTGAATTTTTAAACAAATTTTTCTTGTGGTTGCACATTTTCATTTACACATTAATACAAAAAAGTTTTTTTTTGTAAAAGATGTTCAGACTGAGAATTGAAAAAAAGTAGAAGTCCTCATAATGAGTTGGTAAGTGTATGTAAATCTTGTAAAATGTATAATCAAATGATTTTTTTTTAAAACTATTGGAATTAAAAACTTTGTTGGATTGTGTACTGGACTTAAACAGGTAGTATTTTGGAGGATTTTCTAGAAAGATCTTTGTTCAAGTTTCTTTGTAGAAAACCTTCTCAAAAATAACGTATTAAAGTCAATCATGATGAAAGGGTAAAGAGCCCTAAAAAAACTATAAGAATCAAAACTGGTTAAAGTAATGATCATCAAAAAATCAGATAAACAAAGTTTCCTTAGTTATTTAATTGAATTTTTAAAGAAATTTGATAATAAAAGTCTTATTTAAAATGGGTTCTTGAAATAAAAAACTGATTCTTTATTTAAACAACCTTGATAGCTAAAATAGTTTATCATCATATTTATTATCTTATTTTTAAGTTTTATGATTTTAAATAGCTATTAGATATTAATTCACTAAAATGTGACAAATTATCCAAAATTGAAGACCTATTGACTATTTGATTTTGTTTAACTTAGGTAATTAAAATATTTAAATTCAATTTTTTGTTTTTAACAAAATTTTGCTTTGTGAAACATGATAAAGATTTCCCAAATGTTTATCATAAAGTTTGCTCTTACAATAGATACTTCTCTTAGTAACCATAACATGTTGGCAGAAAATTCTATGATAATTATTATAAGATGCTAGTTTTATAATGAATTTCATTTTATGAAAATTATCATAATTCTATTTATTTGAGAAAGATTTGTTTTATTTTTTACAATAAAATGTGTTAATGTTTGTTTCATATTTTTTTAGCCAGGAAAGTTGCTCCCTTCAGCTCATGCAATTGAAAGAGAATACAGGTATTAACCAATGCATCCATAATGCTTATGAAAATTTATTAGTAGCACAAATTGAAATTTAAAAAAAACAATTTTTTTCCCTTTTTTTTTTTTATCATTTACTGATCATTTTTAAGGTAAGTTTACAAAATCTGTTGCTATATATGAAACACATTAAATACTGGTAAGCAATTATGCAATGTCTTAAAGAAGCTCTAAAGAACCTGGTGTTCTATAGGAGTCTTGTAGAACTTTTTTAAAGTTTATATAAAATTTATATTCACTTTTGAAACATAAAACTTTTTGTACTGGAAAGGAGTGCTAATTTGTGTAGGCCATTGTCTGTGTGGATAAATGAATAAAACTGAGGAAGGTATAGAGGTAGAGACATGGATAACTTAATATGTTTGCTTAAGTTAGGTTTTTTCCACCTAGCACAAAAACCATTTGTTTTAAGTCAAAATGATGTTTCTGCCGAATCTTTTTATTATTGAAATCTGAGTCCTTTCTTGCATTCTTGTTAACAGGTTTAAAACACTCAACTTTTACATGAATATGTGAAATATTCTTTTACTCAAATATCTTGTGCTTTCACCAATCTGACTAGCAAAAAATTAGTATTATTTTTTCAACAAAGCTACCATTATTTACCATGTTGGGACAAAAATTGAAAAAACTTTTTATTAAATTAGTTAAAATCTTTAAATAATTATCTTTTGATTTAAAAAATCTTTTTAGAGTAATGAAGGCTTTGAGTGAATTTGGTGTACCTGTTCCTAATATGCTTTGCTTATGTGAAGACTCAAGGTAATATATTTTATAGTGTGTTTTTAGGGTTTAATCTTAATGGGGGTTGTTTTAAAAGTATGGAGTTTAACTAAAGACCAAAGGGGAAAAAACAGATTTGCAAATCACACTTTTGTGATTTTTAGATAATAAATTTTTAGATAATAAATTATTGTTTTTCCATTATATATGGCTAGTTCTTTCACGGGCCATTTTTTTCACTTACAACTCAAAACAATCTGTAGGGGAATACCTTAAAGATTTAAAAAAAGCATCTGCCATTTTTCCTACTGTGGTCTTAGCATATTTTGTCAATGGACTAAAAAACGCATTTAAAACGCATTAAAAGTTTTTGAAAATGATTGTTTTACACCGGAGACAAAAAACTATGGACTGAAAAAAGAAACTTGTATGTTTTGTAGATTTACAGATGGAATTGAGTTATGTGCTTTAGCACAGTTGAATATGTTATTAGTAAGTAGTAAATCAGTGACTTTCCGTCAAAAACCTGTTCCTTTCCCTAATTTTTACATCACTTACTTTGTTATTGTTTCGAATAAAACTTAAAAATAAAACTAGTTTGGCTCAGAAACTGATTCAGAAAGAAATGGCACCATGAAAACATAATTCTAAGTTTGTTGGAATTCCATATCAACAATGATCAAAAGTGCTTTAAAGATGAGACAAATACTGACAAATATTCATTAAAATCCTAGCTGAGATGAAGGTTACTTGTCAGAGGTCATTACATCTACAAATTTTTTCAGAACTTTTTTTTTTAATAACACAACATCCATCCACTGTCATGAGCAACCTTTATGGAGTTTTCTTCTTGGTTGAGTGATGTCTTAATAGAGTGGCACTGAGACTGCAGAATTGTTTTTACTTAAGATCAAAGGTCAACTACTTGAGAGCTGTTTCCCAAATTTCGGCAGAGATGTTCTGTATGCCATTGGCAACATGTTTAATCCATGCCACTGTGGAGCTGGTCTGGAGGTCTTCAGTGATAACTTTGATGACATATACAAAGTTTTGCTATTTAATTATGAAGTACACCAATCATAGTTTAACGCTCAATCTGAACAAGGTGTTTGAATTATTTAAGCCCTTATTTCCTCAAACACTAAGTTTAACTTTGAATATATCATTCATTTGATCTAAATTGTTCTCTAATTTCAAATTGCTTTTTTTTAAAATTTGATTTTTCTGCTTACTGATAAAGATAAGGATGACATGATGCAAAGGTTATTAAGCCTCTCAGGAAAATACCAAAAGTTATTAAGCCTCTCAGAAAAAAAAATGCCAACAGACTATAGCTGAAAAGATGACACACTTAAAACAAGCAAAGAAGTTTCCTTTTAAAAATGATAGAAATTTCCAATAAAGTTTAAACTAATGACACCATTGGAATGATTACCATTGATTAAATCCTAACTTACAGCTTCTGCTAATTCCTGTTCAGGAAGTATTTTATTTATACCAACTCAGTGTGAATGTCTTTTGCAAAAATAATTGTAACAATAACCCTTCTTTCTTTGTCTACCAGGAAATAAAATGTAAAGTGTGCCCTTTTCTTTGCATCTACCTCAGAAAAATCTGTCAGAGTGCCTTAGTTATATGATGTCATGATGTTGTTATTGAGTAAAAAGTATAAGAGAAACCACTAATACTTTTTGAGATTGTTCATTTTTTGCCTTGCTACATTTGGTGTTTTTAAAAGAAAAGAAAAAAACAAATAAAAGTTCCTAAAAATGTTTTGAGTGTTTTTACAGTTAAAACTAATGACATCAAAAACTAAAAGAACTAGTGGCCTTGACAGTACAATAATAGGAAAAAAACTTAAGAAACTTCTAGAAGAAATGCTTTAAAAGATCAGAATTTTGAGGTTTTTCAGTTTTCTTAAATAATACAAAGAATATAATAAATAATATTAAGTCTATTAAAAAATAAAAAGTCTAATAAATAATATAAATAATATAAAGATGTCTAGCAACTTTCTGGTTTTATAAATATTAAGTTTTTGAAAACATTTTGCACAGGTATGTGCCAACAGACCATTGCTGATATTTCCCAACTGTTTTTCTAGTGCATCTGATTGGATATGGCCTAACAACACATATGATACACCAAAATTCAACAAATACATTGCACAGCTTGGTAATCTTTGAAAATATTTTTGCAAAGCACTTCCGCATTTCAAATTTTCTGCAAAATAAAAATATAATTTTCTAAGAAATCTATTTGCCAATCATTGACTGAAGTAAAAGGTTTTCTTTGAACACTATTTAATCTAATATCTAGACCTATTGCTTTACTGTTGACTATAATCCTCCACTTGACAACTGTTTCAATGAAAAGGGCTGAATCTTCAGCTTCAGGAAATTTCACACGTAATGCAGCAACTGTTTCATCACAAAGAACTAATCCAACATTTTATTGTACAAGAGGTTTTGGTGGCACAGCATTTTGTGCTAAATATGACAATTTAACAATTTCATTATCAGCAGCATGAAGTTTTGAAATTTTCAGAATTCTGTAGAATTTCATTATCAGCAACATGAATTTCTGCAGCATTCTGAAGTTATAAATTCAGTAGCATGAATTATAAATTCTGCTTACACATTAAAAAATGCTCTTCATACTGATTAATCACTCATTAAATTCAAAATGGTAAAACAAATTTTAGTTTAATTAATTTCATTTTAATAAATAAAATAAAAAACTCTGTAGAAACTTTAGGAAGGGCTACTCTATAAGATCAGGAAATTGTTTTTGAAGTTTTTCAGTTTTCTCAAATATACGGAGGGTCCAGGATTGTTAATGGCAAAACACTTTATTGGTGGTCTACTGATAAGTACAAAACAATAAAACAAATTCTATTTTAAGGGAAAAATTAAAAGTACATGCTCACTCATTTATTGCTTTATTATTCAATATTTCAAAAATTGTTAATTGTGATTGTTTTTTTATATCAACGTCACAAGTTCTTTTTCTTTAGTGTAATAGGCACACCTTTTTTCTTGATGGATTATGTTCGTGGTCGACTGTTTAAAGAAGTAGTTCCAGAAAATATATCACCTCATGAAAGAACCAATATTTATAAATCTCTCCACAATGTACTGCAGCAGATACATTCTGTTGATGTTGAGAGATCTGGGCTAAAAGATTTTGGAAAGCAAGGTTTTTAGTTTAAAAAAAAAAGATTTTATTTGTAATTGAAAATGTTTAAATCTTCTATTGTATTCTTTTGCTTAACATATTTTCTTGTTTAGGAAACTACATGAAAAGGCAAATATCTATCTGGTCAGCACAATATGAAGCTAGTAAAACAGGCAGTGTTCCTCAAATGGATTATTTGATGGACTGGCTACCCAAAAATTTACCAGAGACTGAGAAATCAGCTATTGTTCATGGTGACTTCCGGTATTAATTTCTTAATTTAAGTCAGTGATAGTCTTGCAGCAACAACTTTTGTTTTCTACATAAAAGATTTTTTTCTAAGTTAAAATATTCATAAATACATTTAAACTTAGACTGGATAATTGTATATTTGATGAAAATTCTTCTAAAGTTCTTTCGATTCTTGATTGGGAGTTGTCAACAGTTGGCGATCCAATATCAGACTTGGCCTATTGCTGCACTATTTATCACTTACCAAAAGATTTTCCTCTTATTCATGGTATGACTTTTTTATTTAAAGTCATATTTTTGAAATTTTTACTTAAAAAATCTTTAAGTAAAAATTTTTTTTACTTAAAGATTTTTTATGTATTCTTTAAAAAGTTTTAGTAAAATCTTGTTATAAAATATTTCAGGTTTAAACAGGTTTTTTATAATATTTCAGGTTTAAATGGGTTAAACCTAAAGATACTTGGAATTCCAACAGAAGAAGAAGTTGTGAAAAGTTATTGCAATGCTATGAATATTACTGAAATAAAAAAATGGAATGTGTACATGGCGTTTTCATTTTTTCGTTTGGCTGCTATTCTGCAAGGAGTATACAAAAGATCTCTAAGTGGCCAAGCTAGCTCAGACCAAGCTCGACACATGGAGAAATATGTTAAAATGTTGGCTGGCATTGCATGCCAATTTGCAGACAAGGAAGAAGCTAATAAAGATGCTTCTAAAGTGTTTATTCAAAATGGTAAGATTTTTTTTTGGTGACATAATGATGTAAACCATAAGTCCTACCATTCTTTAATGGTAGGACTTATGGTATACATTTTATTGTACAAATTAATTTTTTAAAGAATTGAAAATAAAATTTTAAATTTAATTTTTAGATTTAGATAAATTATCTTAAATGATTAAAATGCTTGAAATAAGGTGCTAAGTTAAGTAAGAAGTGAAATTCAACTTTCTTTTCCTTCTATTTTTTTTTTTTTTCTTTATATAATTTTTTTTTTATTTGAAATCAGAAAAATTATATAATCTTAAAATTTAGAAAATTTAATACTTTTTAAGCATTTTTAACTTAAATTTCAGCATCTTCAACTATTACATTCAGTGTAGCAGGCTTGTCCCCACGTGTCCAAAAGCTGCATGCAGATGTTGTGGCATTTATGAAGAAAGAAGTATATCCATTTGAAAAAGAGATTATGGCTGAGCTCAGAGAGGAATCAAAGTGGAAGACCAACACATTAATAGAACAGTTAAAGGTTTAAATATAAAAAAGCCAACAACAGTATGAAAAAGTTTTCAAGTTTTCACTATGTTTCTTGTTAAATGTTAAAAAAATGTAAGTAAAATGTTTGTTTAGGAAAAAGCACGGTTAGCAGGATTGTGGAATTTGTTTATTCCACTGGAAACTGATCATGATTGCAAATACGGAGATGGGTTGACAAATTTAGAATATGCATTCATTTGTGAAGAAATGGGAAAAGTAATGTCAGCCCCTGAGGTACTCCAATACACCTTCAAGTTTTAAAATTTTCAACCTTTACATTGCATATTATAATTTTAAAAACTTTTTGATAGATTTTCAACTGCTCAGCTCCTGACACTGGTAATATGGAAGTTCTAATCAAGTATGGGAATAAAAAACAGCAGGTATCATAAAATTTTATATAATGAAGGAGAAAAAACAAAAAAAAAGAGTTACAAAATATTATTTATTTTGATTGGGGAAGAAGGGAACACAAAAATAAGAATTGATAAATATTTCTTATCTTAGTTGAGGGAGAAGGGAACACAAAAATAAGAGTTAATAAATATTTCTTATTTTAGGGAATAGGTTTGTTGACTCGAAAAAATTTATTGCTATGCAGTTGTTTGCTTTCATTTATTTTAGGAAGAATGGCTTGTTCCTTTATTGGAAGGAAAAATTCGTTCTTGTTTTGGTATGACTGAACCTCAGGTATTATCTATGTATATTTAGTTACTATTCTCTGTTCATTTGTCAACATCACTGATTGTTTTAATTCTTATTTTGATTTTAAATCTGCCTTTATGGAGGTCAACTTCAATATGAAGACCTTTGTTTTTGTTTATCAGTAAAAAAAAAAATTCTTTATTGACAGTTTAATTTATTTTGGAGGAAAAAATGAAAGCTTCAAGTAAACCTATCAGATGATTTAAATGAAAATATTGAGAAAAAAATAGTTTGCATCAAACCAAAACAGAAATCGACAAAAAAAAGTGAGATTAAAACGAAAACATTTGGTAAACTTTTTAATGCAATGTTCTCAGTTGTTCAAATTTTTTAGTGCAATGTTCTTGGTTCAAATTAATTATGAAATAAGTAAATTGTTGTTTTGTTTATTGAAAGTGGTTTATAGTTACAAAGGAGGGAATGTGGCAAATTTATATTTGAATTTTTCATTTTGTTTCATATAAATAAGTTTTGAAAATACTTTTAGTTCATTTTTATTAAGAGGATGGCAGTAAATAAAAAAAAATTAAATATGTCACGAGAAGAATAACTCTTAATATTATTAGAAAAACTGTTAAAAAATCAGACGATATGGATTAATATTAATGTAATGAAACAAATTTTCTCAAATCTTCCTTTTGTTTGTAAATTAGTTTTCGAGAAAAATTAAAAAAAAAGATGTTACAAAGTTGTTTATGATTTTTTTTTTTTTTTTTTTTTTTACTTTTTCCTCTTCACAACTAAAGAACAACACAGTAAGAGATTTATGCCATCAGAATAGGGGATAGAAGCTGAAGTGCTATGTTAACTATAGATTACAATAAATATTTGTTCATTTTATACACTGCTGTTACATTCCTTTGTTTTGACAAAAAAGGAATTTAACAGTGGTGTATAAAATGATGACCTTTAAAAAATATATTTAACAATTATTTGTGGAGTTAAAACCTTAAAAAAATACTGACCTGAAAGTCAAAAGTGAAAAGAGACTTAATGATGCATGTTAGATTTAAAATCACAAACAGTTAAAGTATAGTTGTTCATAAACATAATTTTAACAGGTTGCTTCATCAGATGCTACAAACATTGAATCTTCTATTATTCTTGATGGTGATCATTATGTTATCAATGGAAAAAAATGGTGGATATCAGGTGACAAAAAATTTAGTTCAAGTTAAATATTAAGTTCAAGTTAAATATTAAGTTCAAGTTGAAAATAATTCAATTAGAAAAAAAACAAAAAACATTTTGTTACGAATTCATAACTAAAAAGATAAAAATTCCTTTTAATTTATTCTTTAAAAGTTTCTACTTTTTCCAACGATGTTCACGTTTCATGGCTCAGTAACGATAGAAAAAACAAAACAACCCATAAAGAAAGATGGACAAGTAATTCAAACATGTTTTAGTTTTCAATATAACTGATGCAGTCTTACTGCATTTTTTTTCTAAGGTAAAACCGTACCAATCGTATCAACCCTCCCCCTTACTTTAAAATAAATAACTGTAAATGACGCAACAACTCTAACCCGTCCGCGTTGAATTTTAAAAGTGTATTTTATGTATATTAAGGTGAAAATGTTGATAAAAATGTTTTCTTGGAAAAAAAAAGGGAATTTAGATTTTAATATAATTTTAGGTGCAATGGATCCACGATGTGCTCTTTGTATATTTATGGGTAAAACTAACCCCTCTGCTCCTAAGCATTTACAGCAGGTACTACTGTGTAAATCCAAAAAGCATTATTTGTGATTACTTAATTTCATTATTATCTTTTCATTTTTAGTCAATGATTCTTGTTCCAATGAACACTAAAGGCGTCAAAGTTATTAGGCCACTTTCTGTCTTTGGTTATGAAGATGCGCCATGTATGTAACGCTTTCTAATGCTCTTCACTATAAGTCACATTGCTGTATGTGTAAAATTAACAACCACCTACTGTTTTCATATTTTTGAACATTTACGTTTCCTGTGTCAAAGTCTAAAGTGACCCGAGTCTTTTCTTTCAAAGCCCAGCATTTGTAGGTGAGTGAGTTGTCTCATAGAATTCTTATGTAACTCAAATTGTATATGTTTTATTTACAGCTGGCCATGCAGAAATTGAGTTTACTAATGTTCGTGTACCCAAATCTAATATTTTGATTGGTGAAGGACGTGGTTTTGAAATCGCCCAAGTAATAGTAAAAATTTGTGGTATATATTGACACCTGTAATAGTTCAAATGTCTTTTTCAAAATTTAGCAAGTTGTTTCGCATAATTAAAAAAAGATTATCGTAATTAGAACTCAAAGCTTGATAATACTATTCAATCTTTAATCTCAGACTTCATAAAGTATTTTAGATCTATTTTTTTTTTAGATCTGTTGAAAATCTCAGTTCTGATATTTTTAACTAAGTTCTTATTTCTCTTTCAAATTAAAAAAGGAATATTTAAATATTTCGATAAATATTTTGCAATGAATAATACAGTAAATAATTATTTTCAATTTTCTTTCTCGTCAAATAAAAGTCTCCACTAAATTAAACTTCTAATTTGCCAAAAATTTAAACATTTTTCTAAAAATGTTCACCTTATATTATTTTGATTAGAGGCTTTGCATATGTCAGTTATTATCGCAAAGTTTTTTAGGGTCGTCTTGGTCCAGGTCGCATTCATCATTGCATGCGGTTAGTTGGATGGTCAGAGCGTGCACTTGAATTAATGATTAATAGAGCTAACTCTCGTACAGCATTTGGCAAACCGCTTATTGCTCAAGGAACAATCCTATCAGACATAGCCGAATCCAGATTAGAAATTGAGCAAGCAAGGTATGTTGTTCTAGGGTTCCACTCAGCATGTAAAGTATGCAAAAGTTTATATGAACAAAAAAAACATACAAAAGCTTGCCTCTGTTTGAATAATCAAGCAAAAAAAAAAAATTTAGAATCAGATTTTAGTTCAAATGCTAAAAACAACTTTATACTGCTATTATAAGTTATAAACTCCTATTGTTAGTTATTCTCTGTTCATCTCTTATATGTTTATACAGTATGCGACCGCAAATTTCATAATAAGTTTGGTAATTTCAAAATAAATGTTGTTATTTTTGCGCACATAGTTTGTTATTGTTGACGCAAGAATCTTTGAAAATAAAAATAACAGCCAAAAAGTGAAGATGAGTAGTAAAATAAACGAATTGTTGACCTTGCCATGAATTGTATCACGCCCAAAGATATTACCAAAATGCATAACAAGCCCCTAAGTACTGTCTGCACTGTGATTAAACGTTTTCAAATGACTGGTCCTGTTAAGAATGAGCACACCATCAGAAATGTGATCAGGTAGGATCTGAAGGCAAAGCCAAGGTTAAGGAAAAACCTGGTTTCCCCAAATATGAAAGAAAAAAGATTTGAAAGATCAAAGAAACTTCTGAGCCTCCTAAAGAAGAGAGTATCGACCATCCTCTCAGATAGGAAATTGTTTACTGTTGATTCTGCCTCAGCAGAATCAAGCGTTTTAGTCTAGTCCAGGCAGTTCTGAACATGTAAAGTATATATTCAAATCTCGTCAGAAAGTCAATACTAATGGGTACGTTCGAATCCTAAAGACCCTCACTACACTGTCAACTTCCTGAAGGCTGCTATCAAAAAGGAGTGGGACTAGATGCCCAAGGACTATATTAAGACCACCTGTTCAAGGTTCAGAAGTCGAACTGAAGCTCTGATTGATGCTGAGGGAGGATAGATTGAATAAAAATGTGGTAAATCTAATTCTAAAGACTTTTTATTAAATAAGTTTTTTGTTTGGCTTCAAGTACTCTACACTAATTTTTGTCAAAAAACCAATTTTTTACGAATTTTGCAGTTGCATACGGTATGTAAGAATAACACTTTCAATGTTATAATATATTCAATATATTGATGGCTCCGCGCAAAATCGGACTATCTGCAATCTCCGCGGAAAACAAATTTGGCATATCTGCAATCTCCGCCAAAAACAAAATTGGCATATCTGCAATCTCCGCGTAAAACAAAATTGGACTATCTGCATTTTTGCCAGATACATTTTTGGACTATCTGCGTTTTTCGGGTGCATAAATTTTTGGTGGTGTTTCTTTAAATATTTGAAGTTTTTTATAAAATTCTACAATTTTTTAAATAATAGCGATTATTTAAACATTTATTAATAGCGATTATTTAAACACAAAACCTTGATCATAACTTGATTAAGTTTGTGAGTAATCAAGTAGTTTTAGTTAAGATAAATATGTTAAAAATAACTTATGTTATTGTTAATAATAACATAGCATATGTAACAAAACATTGTTATGTTACATACTAATTGCTAAATTCATCATACATACTTTGTCAATTTTATTTAGCCTTGTTGTTGTGACTAATAAGTTTAGATCAAATTAAATTCTTGTTATGTTATGTTGCAATGTTGCTAAGTGGTCTTTATACACAAGATCTGCATATAAATATATACAGGATGTCTGCGAAATCAGGGAAATGCCAGGGAATTCGGATATCTTCAAAATAATCAGGGGATTATCAGAGAAATTAGGTTAAATTTTAGAAAAATCAGGAAAGATGAGTCTTTATCAAACTTATATAAATTAAATAAGTTGTATATAGTTCACATAATCTAAAAGTTTATTTGGCAGATTTATGAACTTCTCTTGATATATTTAATGTGGGTTGTATTTTTGTTTATATTTTTGCAGTTGAAGAGCATTTTTCTAAACGAGAAATAGGTAAATATCAGGGAAAAGCTAGGGAAATCCAACTTATAATATTGGCAGACACCCTGTGTATATATATATATATATATATATATATATATATATATATAAACTATGTTAGTGTATTCTATAAATAGAGTGCTCAATGGTCTTAAAGAGCAGAGCAGTAATAAATTAGTAAAAACACTTATCTAATTTTTTCTTCCACAACTTGTTTCACCATCAATAAGTAATCAGGAAGGTTAACAAATTAATCATTAGTTAACATGTTATATATTAACCTTATGTATTTATAAACTTATCTTTCACCATCACTAGGTTCATCAGACTTCCTGATGAACCTACTGATGGTAAAACAAGCTGTCAAAGAAAAAATTAGATAAGTATTTTTGCTAATTTATATATATATATATATATATATATATATATATATATATATATATATATATATATATATATATATATGTATATATATATATATATATATATATATATATATATACACATATCACAATAATTTTGTGTATATATAAATATATATATGTATATATATATTTACTATACGTGTATATATAAATATATGTATGTATATATATAAATATATGTATATATATATATATATACATACACATATTTATATATACACATATATATACACACGCGCATTTATAATATATATATATATATATATATATATATATATATATATATATATATATATATATATATATATATATATATATATATATTGTAACCTAGATCGTAACTAACAAAATTATTGTTATTAACCTATTTTTGTTCATTAAGCAATCAAACTATGTGGAGTTTTCTTTGTTGTCTACTTAAAACCATTCTTTTTTGGAGATGCCACTTAACTGAACACAAACTAGTTAAAAACTCATGCATGAGTACTAAACATGGTTTCCAACTTTTCTTAAACTTGGTTTATCAATAATTAGGATCAAAATCAAACTGAACCTAAGGTTCAGTTGGATTTGAGCTCTAAACCATTAAACATTGGTTTAATCAGATGTCACCTCAACTGCAGTGATGATCAAACAATTTTGGTCCAATTATATTTGATAATTTTTTTATATCCAAGACTTTGGGATATAATGATATATAAAAAAGGGTTGTAATTTTTTTACTATGATAGTAATAACTATGATACAATCAAAAATAGCTGTATTTTTTCTATAAAAGAATAATTACAAAATAACAAAAAACTGCTGTTTTAAATAAACATATCCTTAACTTGCACATTGATCTGAATATCAGGCTTTTATTACTTTTACAGTATACCCAATATAATAAATTATCACATTTGTAATAGACAATATTAATTACTTGAATTTAAATTATAGTCACATTTAGGTAACTTTTAACTTTAGAAATTATAATTTAACATACAAACACAACTTATCTAAAAACATCTATAATTTTGTCGTCCTAACATATTTTTAAGATCTAACATATTTTATTTGACGATAGCAATTATACACTTGAATTAATTAATTTTGTAAGCTAAACAAACCAACTTGTTATTTTCACATTTAACCAAAACATGACTGACTGCTATATGCTATATAGTATACCTATATAGTATAGATAACACAGTAACACTACTTTTTTTTTTTCTGTTGAAAATAGACAAACTTGAAAAACACCAAACAATGTTTCGAATAAGCCTCGTAAAACTGTAAAACGTTTTCTTAATCCAGCAGCATTTTAATTTCAAATTAAATTTGAATACATAAAATTGGTTTTGCGATCAGCTACACTTTGATCAATTCATGATGTGTATACGCTTACTAAGTTCAGACTTGAGATTAAAGTAGATGCAGACTGTTCTTATTTTAGCCGCTAAAATGATGTTCTAAAAATATTGTAAATTTTTCATTTGCATTAACATACCATATGTCATATAACTATTTAAAATAATTACTTCTAAACAAAATCAAATGTGGCAAGTGAAACTTTGTGTTAAAACTTAAACAGATTTATATCTCAGGAATAGATGGAAAATAATGCAATTACTGTCTTCTTATTAACAACTTATTTCATGAGATCTGCCATTTGTAGTGAAATCACATTTTGACAAGCTGGCGGAAAATGCAGATAGTCCAATTTTGTTTTACGCGGAGATTGCAGATATGCCAATTTTGTTTTTGGCGGAGATTGCAGATAGTCCGATTTTGCGCGGAGCCATCGATATTAAATAATGATACAGTTTACTTAATAATGATGCAAGTTCAATTTATCATTGTTCCTAATGATGAAAGTCTTGAAATGAGACCAAAAGAACATTTGCGCAAGTTTGATAAAACAGCAACACGAATCTTCAGTACTGGTCAAATAAAAAAGGGTCATTGTGATCCCAAACAACTAGTTGATCATTACAGTAAATTTAAACTTATGCTTTTTGCGGCTTCTCCTTTCTGGAATGAGTGACCTAATTTTATCAAAGCCTTTAAGAAATGCGATGATACTAAGTTTAGGAAATTCCCTTAGCTTTTTGATTAATCCAACTTGTTTTTTGTTTTTTTTGTAATTTTGAGTCACATCAACGTTTATTTGGATGAGCAAGATAGAGTGGATAGTCACATTAACGCTTATTTAGGTGAGCAAGATAGAGTGCAGGTAGCTGAAAATGTAAATCAAGTTGAAGGTAAAATCTTCCCATTAATAAAAAAAAAGGGTGAAACACAAATAATGTTGATTGAAACACAATTAAAAACAAAGTTTATTGAAACATCAATAAAGTTGATTGCTTTTTAGTTTAGATCTTTAACAAAGAGTAAATCATTAAATAACTTGATTTATCGCTGATGTTTTAGTATTTTGCGTATTAACTGCAGTTGGTTCATACTTATATACTCCTATACACATACTTATTATTTCCAATTATATTACTTATACATTGTTACATTTAAAGTTTTTAAGTGTTTAAAGTATTTAAAGAAGCGACTGAAACTGAAGGAAATGAAAAAAGGGCACTTCTAAAAACAATTAGATCTGCACGCCAAACTTTGCAAGCTATAAATAATATAGTATCTAACGGAAAAGGGAATTGTAAAATTAACTTCAAGGTTGAAAGAAAAGAAAAAGTGAGCAAATGAGCAGCTGAATTTGAATAAGAAACAAAAGCAAATTTTTTTTCCCTCAAATTTTGTACTGTCATTCTGTTATTGTTGTACTCTTGGAAAACCTATTTTATGATCACAGTTTTTGATCGTAGTAAAACCAAACTCTTTTTAGCGGTAGTTCTTTAACTGTGTTTCATAATATCATTAACTCTAAGACTCTAAAATTATTAATTCCATTAACATTAGCTCTTCAAAAATTTTACATTAAATTTACTAAATAGCAGAAGAATTCAAATAATGGTTTTGCTGATAGAAAAAAAAAATTAAGCTTTTGCAGCAGCGATTCAAAGTGACTTTATAAGCAAAAATAAACTGGTAGAGATTCGAGAAAAATGTAATTTATAGGTATCAGTTTTGAGTTGCCAATTAAAGAAAAGAAATTTTGAAGTAAAAATAGCCTCTTCTTATGGGATAACTTAACGTTTGCTGCAAACTGTGCAGAGAACCTGCGAAAGCATGCACGGCAACAAATTATTTTACCAAAGAAAAAAAAAGACATTTTTCATGAAAGTGAAGTGAAAATCCTTGTTCTTTTAAACTTGTTTAATTTCAAAAAATTATTTAACTACAACTAGAAACGTTTTTAAAAATGTTTGTCAATTTATTTAGAAAAAAAAACTATTTTTTTCTAAATAAATTGACAAACAATTGTTTTCACAAGGTTTACCTAAGTAAGCCTTACTTAGAATTTAATGCTCCTTGCTCAGTAAACTGTCAAACTATAACATTAAAAAAGTTATAGTGGTGAGGAAAAGGGTAATACGCGCAATTATCAGTGACATTTTTTCTGAAGATGTTGATGTGACTATAATGTTACCTTCCATAACACCTCTTTTATAGGTTATTGACTCTGAAAGCAGCTCATATGATGGATACGGTTGGTAATAAGGTAGTTTTATTCAAATGAAGATGTTTTCTAAAGAATTTTTTTTTATTATTATGGAATCTAAAATTTAATCTTTTCTTACGGTGTATGTATGTGTGTGTATTATATATATATATATATATATATATATATATATATATATATATATATATATATATATATAGGTTGCAGCGTCTGAGATAGCGATGATAAAAGTACTCGCACCTCGAGCAGCGCAAAGAATCATTGATAGAGCGATACAGGTATGGGTTATTGTAAAAACATTTGTGTTTTTTTTTTTTTCTATATATATATTTAAAGGATGCTTTTAGGTCTTCGGCGGTGCAGGTTTATCAGCAGATACTCCACTTGCACACATGTTTGCTTTCTCCCGTGTGCTGCGATTGGCTGACGGTCCTGATGAAGTACACAAGCAAGCTATTGCCAAAATAGAAATACAAAGACAACTTGCGCGACTCTGACAGATTTTATGATATCCGTTGTTTTCGTCTTTTTGTAATAACAAAATCATTGCATTAATGAATTTAACAAAGAAAAATCGAATTCAACGCGGAAATTAGAAAAAGGGTTTGGATCTCGGATCCGGTTTTGTTACAATTATTTAAAAACTTGTTATTTCATAGAAATATTTTTGTATGCTTTTTATGGCAATAGGTTTAACACTTGTTTTACTACTCCATTTAATATTTTATGACAAACTTGTTAATTAGGTGAATTAAAATTAGTCAAATTTGTCAAACGAATTATTTTTGTAAGAGGTGTGTTGGAATATCGCTGATTACAATGAATAAAAGAAATAATGAATATAAGAACATTGTGAATTCTTTAAAGTTATGTATAAGTAATTACGTCTTGAGAATGTTTAGTTTTTACAATTTTACCAAAACGTTTGCTTTATGACTTACAACTGAGAGTATATTTTATAGATGGCGAAGAGCTGCAATTATTCAAAATAAACTTAAAAAAAAAAAGCATCAAGTTAATGCACTATAACTCGTACTCTGCCAATTGCAGATCTTAAGGGCTGCACACAGAAGAAAAAAAAACAAAATAACTGAAAAATACGAATCACATTTTGCAGTAGGATTAAAACTTCTTTGCAAAAAAAGCTATTCAGTCGATGACTAAATAAAATAAATGTTAAAAAAAAAAAGAAAAGAAAGGACAACGCTGGCAGAGTTCGACAAGCAGAGTTCGAAAATACATTAAAAATATAATAGCAATCGAAATAGGTATCAGTTATCCGCAAAAAAAACATTATTCCAAGTAAACAGTTATTTTAACCGTCAAAAACAGAATTCATGTAGTGTTTAAAAGATAATAATTAAGACGCCTCAGAGTAATTAAAGTAATCTAAAAGTTTTATCCACAAATATTTTAATTGTGGGAATCTTACAAGAAGTAATCCGGAGTACGCCTAGTGACATGAGGTTCTCCTCTTCGAGGTGCAGGATCAAATTGCAAAAACGAGTATTTAAGTGCATCGTCGAGTTCCATGAGAGCAGCTTGATTGCCACACCGATAACAGTAATTTGGGGCGCTAAATATGGTTACAACGTTGCGATCGTGACACCAGTTGTATCCCTAAAAATCCAATTTGAAATTTGAAAAAAATTTAAAGCGAAAATTTCTGACGAAGTTTCCGGGAGAAAAAAAAAAAAAAACTCACCTCCATTACAAGTTGATGCGCTCTAGCTATAAGAGTAAGACCGTTGGTATGATTAAATGTTTCAGATATATCTTGACCAAATGTGTAACCAGCACCACGTGGTGAAATACCCCAACCACCTCTGTCATCTGGGTCACTCCACAAAAGATCACACATGGGTCCCTAAAAATAAAAACTATATCTACAGCTGAATTTATAAATTAGAATGACTAAATCTATAACAGCGGACATTTTGAATAGAGAGCTTTTTTTTGTAAATATTATTTCATCATAAATTCAACATAGTTTAAAAATCTAACAAACAAAATACTATACCTCATGGGGTACTTCTTGAAGTCTGTCTAATGCTCTTATATGATCAAGAGTATCTATTGATGGTGATAAACCTCCATGCAGACAAAATATCTAGCAATATAAAGATTAACATAAAATAACTAAAATATAAAAAAAAAATAAAAAAATAAAAAAATAAAAAAAATACGAAATATAAAATTGATAGATTAAACTAAGGTATTTAAGGTGATTTAAAGACTCAAAAATTAATTTTGACCAAAAATTAATGATAAACTCCGAAATGCTATCTTGTTTTTGTAATCTGTCAAAAAGGTGGGACTTTTCATCTTTTCAAAGTCAAAAAAACTGTTTAATAAGTCTTGAATTTTTTATAATTATTACAACTTAATAATTGAAATTGAAATAAAAAACTAAAAACCTGTCCATCCACAAGGGCTGTGAGTGGTAGATAATCAAATAAATCTGTGAAGTATTTCCATACACTAGCATTGCCATATTTCCGCAAACATTCATCATAAAAACCATATACTTGAGTTATTTGGCGACTTTCATGATTTCCTCTTAATATAGTTATGCGTCCAGGGTACCTTACCTAAAGTAAGAAAAAAAAAATCCTTCAATAAATAATTTCAAATATATATATATATATATATATATATATATATATATATATATATATATATATATATATATATATATAAAACCAAAACAATATAAGCAAATTTTTCTTTATTAAGGTAAATTTCATTTATTTTATTTATACAAAGAGAAAAACTATTTTAAAAAAATACCTTTAAAGCAACAAGTAGAGTAACTGTTTCAACAGAATAGTAGCCTCTATCTACATAATCTCCCATAAATAAATAGTTTGTGTCTGGAGATTTACCGCCAATGCGAAATAATTCCATTAGGTCATGAAATTGACCATGAACATCTCCACATACTGTTACGGGGCATTTTACATCTTGCACATTTGATTCTTTTGCCAGTATTTCTTTTGCCTGAAAAATGAATTACTTATTACTCCAGGTTTTTTTTAATTATGGCATTTGTTGATTAAATAGCACTTTAATGTAGGTAAGTTCATTTAATTTTTTACAAAAATAAGTTCTTAAGCAGTGGCCTTAAAAATTGTAACAGATTAGAGGGGCAAAAAAAGGGAGATATAAAAACAACAAAAAGTAAGAGCTACATCTGTTCTTAAAACTTGAAACAGGAAGAAATGTTAAAAAAAAAAAACTTATCTAAATTTGGATTGTCAAATGCAAATGATTTTCATATTTTTTGGAACTGAATGAATTTTCCATGACAAAAACTACTCATAGATCAAAAATTTAAAAACAGCACATAAATACTATTGCAAATAGTATTTCAATTAGAAAGTAAAGTTTCAACAAACCTTATCTGTCAGAGTTTTAACTTGGTTTTCTGTAAGCTGTTTACATTCATTTAGTTGTTCTATCCATTGATCAAGATCTTTTGTGGTACCTTTGTCCTGCAAATCCAGATCTTTTAGATCTTGTGACTCCATTTTACTTCTCTAAACATGTAAGTAAACTTAAGTGGTGTTGAAAACATAAATGTTAATGTAAAATAAGTTTCAATAAATTTATTTTGATAAAATTTGATTTTTACTATTTTTTACTATTAAAATGACATCTTGTTTGTTAATTTTAAAAAATGTTTCTCAATAAAAAAAAAATCTATAGAAAAATTTGTCATAACTGTAACCTTGCTGCACTTACTGTGATTAAATAGTTTGACTAAAATTAAATAATAATTTTTCTCCCTTGCTTACCCTGAGTTGTATATTATTACGGTTATGTTTTCTGAGATTGAAGATAAGAACAGTTTAATAAAAGAATTGGATGGAAAAATTATTTCCAATTTAGCTAAATTTTATAAATTTTACACATTGTGCTTTAAGCAGAAGAGAAAGATACTAATGAGAATATCAGGACAACAAAGATATGTAAACATTTATATATATATATATACTTTAAAAAAGTTATATAGAAATTTGTACTTTACTTCTTATAACTTGATGAAAAAAATGATTGATAGAAAATCAAATTCCAATGCTTAATATACACATACATTATATATATATATATATATATATATATATATATATATATATATATATATATATATATATATATATATATATATATATATATATATATATATATATATAATGTATGTGTATATTAAGCATTGGAATTTGATTTTCTATCAATCATTTTTTTCATCAAGTTATAAGATGTAAAGAACAAATTTCTATATAACTTTTTTAAAGTAAACCAAATTATCTAAGGTTTGTTAAAATAGAGCCCTTTATGCAAAAATTTATAGTTTGACATGTTTATATTTATACTAATCATCAGTTTCTTGAAATAAAAAGTCTTGAAATGCATTTTTAAACAAGAAAAAACAAGACTGTCTCATTTTTTCCAAGACCAAACAATTTTTTTCTTGATTCATCTTGAAATATTTAGATATTTTTAAAAAAAATCAGGAAATCTTGAAAATTTAAATAATGATTTCTAAAAATTTTTTGAAAAAATTAAGACAAGAATAAAAAGGCCCTTGGGACTTGTCTTGAAATAATTTTTTCTCCAAACACCAATCCTTTATACACACATGTGCACACACAGACAAATGTATATAATTTAGCAAGATATATATAGAGAGGGTTGTATAATAAGTTATAGTTGACAAGTTATAGTTGACTGAGATAAATATTTTCAAAAATTCAACTGAATTTTAAATTTGTTTATGCAAGTGAATTAACTCTTATCTAAAAATACCCTGTTTGTTGGGTCTCTATTTACATGGTTTTCATATATTTAAATACAATTATAAAAAATTATTGTTTGCATATACATTTATTTTTCTTTAAGATTGATAGGGTGATAGTGCATTAATAAGTGTTTAGTAATATATGTGGTTCGTTAGTTTAAACATACACACCCCCGAAACTGCTTTAAAGTTTCATGATTTTTTAAAGGCAAGTAATGAAATTGACAGAATATTAGAAACATTTCTACCGTTCTGAGCCATGTTTACAGAAAAAAAAACCAGAAACATAGTCCACCAACATTAACTACTAGAATGTATGTTTAGCAATCCCGATATTTATCAAGCAGAAAGTAAGACTGGCACTAGTGGGTAAAAAACTAAATTGAGTTCGGGAGTCGACTGTCTCGAATATTATAGGTTTGTTACATAAACAGCGTATTTACTCTGCGATGTTTTCAAAATACATTTACTTTTTTAATAAAATACGTGTTTGAAGTCATTAAAAACAAAAAGATAACATTTAATTTTGAAAGTCTTACTTGACCTAAACGGTAGATGTTTTTTTATTTTTAATTATGAAGTTTGGGTGTTACCAAAATGGTATCGCTGTATTATTGATTAAAGGAAATGATATGAAAATTGAAATATTGGTATAAAGAAATGGCTTCTTTTTTACTTAAAAGTCATTATTTTATTAAAAATATTCTGTAAGAAGTTAGATAAGAAGAATATGTAGATTTTTTAGTAATATCTACCTTTTAAAAGTAAACTAACAAGTTTTTTCTTTAAAAAAAAAATTCATTGGCATACATTAACATACATTAGCAAAAAATAAAAGTATATTTTACTCCTGCAAATATTACTAGTTAACTATAGAGCACATGTATATATTGTTACATTAGCATATACAAAGTAATGGCTTATCCACCACCTGGCGGAGGATATGGTTACCCTGCAGGAGGTGTAAGTTTAACCATTCTTACGTATGTATGTATGTATGTATGTATGTATGTATGTATGTATGTATGTATGTATGTATGTATGTATGTATGTATGTATGTATGTATTTAAGCTGCATTTCCTTTTAGTTTTCCTTTATTTAAAACTAGTATCCTCCAGCAAACATTGGTTATCCACCTGATGTAGGTGCATACCCACCTGTGCCTGGAGGCTACATTCCACCAGCAGGTCCAGCTTATCCATCCTCATTTCCATCTTATGGTGGTAAGTTACATTCTTCCTTTTATAAATATATTTTCCTAGGTCGTTAGAAAACTTTAATATTCAATAATCTACAAAAACATTTTGCAACAAAAGTATAATGAGCCACAAGATCAAAACTTGTATCTTGATAAAATGTAAATTACGTGTGTGTGTGTGTGTGTGTGTGTGTGTGTGTGTGTGTGTGTGTGTGTGTGTGTGTGTGTGTGTGTGTGTGTGTAAATATATATTTTAGGGAATATCATCAGTTCCTGTTTGGCTGCTGAATGGGTAATTTCAAAAATCATAAATATATAATCATCAAAAATCAAAAGTCATCATAGAAATAAAACACTGGCAAATGTAACATTTTCACCTTGGAATTTTTACCTAACACTGATTACAAAATAAACATTTGGAGATGTACTGCTTGTTTTCATGATTTTTTAGCATGAAATAAATTGAAAGAAATTGTAATCATGATTTAAAAAATCATTTTTGACAAATTCTTTGTTTTCAATATCATACAAAGAAAATGTTAATTGCGTCACTAGGCACTTCCTGATGAAGAGCTTTTGATTTTTGACCAGAATTTGGGTAATATTTTTCTCTAAAACTGAGAGTAGTTACACTTGATGAAGAGCAGTTTTTCAGCCTTCAGAGGATCTATGTGATTTCTTCCCTTCGTGACCGTCAGGCTGGCAGTGCTGAACAAATGCTCTGAAGATGCTGAACTTGAGGAATGCTCAGGATAGCAAAGGCAGCCTTGGAAAGAAATGTATAGATGTTCCATTTTGCCATCCACAACCGCAATGGCCTTCCCATCCATGCTGAAAGTGCCTCAACATCATTTTTATAGGTAAAAAGTTCTCCTTTCAATCCAATGGTGCTCCTCTTCTACTTTAGCTGGATAAAGTTCAAAGAGAAACTTCCAAATTGTGAGTACTGAAGGCTGTTGTCAAAAGGGAATGGTTCAATGATTTAAAATTTATGTAATTATGAGAGTTAAATATTTATAGAAATTTTTTCAGCTAGAGATTTTAACATTGTTTTATCTGACAAAGTCAGATTTAAAAATGTAAATCTCTCAAGTTTAAAACAGATTTTACACCAGCAGCCAAATAAAGCTAATTAATGAAAATATTTACAAATAATGCTAATTAAATTGGAATTATTTAACATTTGTATTAATTTAGTTTTAGAAATAGATTAAGTTAGTTTTTCAACATTTTAAATCTAAATGCATTTTATTGCTCCTCAAAACTCCTCTGTTCCTCAGAAACCCTACCTTGTTAAGTATTTGGATTTAATATACTTTTTTTTTAGTGTATTAGATATATTTTTATTTTGTGTAAAATATGTTTTTAAAAACATAATATTTAGGGTATGATCCTTTACAACCTCCTCTTCAACCTGGATTTCCAGTTATACCTCCTCAAGCAGATTTTCATCACCATCATCATTCCCAACCATCATATGGTCCTCCTGGTTATTCTCAGCCACAACCCGCATATTCTCAGCCAGCCCATCAATATGGCCAACCCTCACAAGGATATGGACAGCAACCAGCATATGGGCAACAGCCACCATATGTGCAGCAACCAGTATATGGACAACAACCACCTTATGGTCAGCAGCCAGCATATGGCCAGCAGCCATCACAAAGTCAGCAACCAGCATATGGTCAACAGCCACCACAAAGTCATCAGCCACCACAAAGTCATCAGTCAGCATATGGGCAACAGCAACCTCAAAGTCAACAACCTGTATATGGTCAGCAGCCACCAGTAGCCCCACAGTCTGCATATGGTCAGCAACCACCAGTAGCCCCACAGTCTGCATATGGTCAGCAGCCACCAACAGCCCCACAGTCTGCATATGGTCAACAGCCACCTCAAGGGCAGCCAACACCACTTGGTCAGCCACCTCAAGTAATTCCTCCTACAAATCCTATACCAACTAATTCCACACAGGTTGCTAGCTCTGGGCAACCTGTAGCCCAGGTAAATAATTTCTATAATATAACACACTATTATTATTACTTCATAAATTATTACTTCTTAGATTATTGATAATGTAACTTTTTATTAGCTGATGTTATTAAAAGCTTTTTTTTCTTTGATAATTCTTTTGGATTTGTCACTTTTTAAACCATCTTAGATCACTGATGATAAACTTTTATTTTCAGGCTCCTATTTCTCAGATGTCCTCTATGACCATAAGTGTATGCTTTTTTTGATTTCTTGGTTTTTTAGAGTTATTTTTATACCTTATGTTATGCAGTTTGAAAAAAATATTTCATGCAAATTATTGGTTTTATGGTTTGTTTTTTTAATAATTTTTCAGGCACCTACAAGAGGTACCATCTTCCCAAAATCTCCCTTTGATGCTGAGGCTGACTGTGAACTTTTGCGAAAAGCTATGAGAGGGGTTGGTAAGTATATTGACACGTTTTGTTTGAGTTAATTGAAAAATTTTATTCAATCAATAAGTTACATTTTTAAAAGTTAATGAAGATGATTACTACTTTTTTAAGTTAAAGATGAAGATTTAAAATTAAAAGTGAAATTGCAACCCATCTGCTATTTTTATTGCCATCATATTACAGAACAGGCGATTAAAACTCCTTTAATTTTTGTTGAATTTTTTTAGTTTTCAGTGTTGGTCTTTAACTAACTCTCAAACTTTTCAATGGTCCAGCTGCTCCTTGATAGTTACATTTGAAGTTAAAATTAAAGTTAATAAAATTTGTAACAAAAGAAAAAAAACTTCTCTTCCAAAGTCCAATTAATGTTTTGATAGTTCCAACTTTTGGATCAAAATATTTAGTGGCTGTCATTTGATCAAGTTAATTTATTCTTCAACAAATGAATAAATTAATTTAAACTTCAACAGATCTGGGTGAAAAGTTTCCAGATGTAGTATTATACAATCAATTTAATAAATGAATTAGCACTGTTGTAAAAATGACTTTTGCATTTTTGCATCAATTTGTTTATCTTATAGACCAAAATATTGGTTTGCTATTTAAAGCGTGGTTTGGCTTGGCTTATGGATATCGTGAAAAACACTGCCAAAATGCAAATAAACCCTAAAAAAAAGTGTAAAACCTGATCAAAAGACTACCAGTTGGTAAAACAAACAAAAAAATGCGTCTCTGTTAACATATTTTTATTGACTCTTGAAACCTTCTTAAAAAGATTTACTTTCAAAATTAACTGATAAAATAACTATTAAAACCCTTTTTTTTACATTATTTTACCATTAAATAGCATCTGATTACAATTTAAGAAATGTTTTTTGATTTTCTCCACAAAAAGTTTATTAATAAATAGCTCAATATACTCTTTTAGTACTAATACTCTACAATACTATTTTTAATGTAATATCAAAGTTCATAATCTTTAGATAAACAGCATATAAGGATAAAGTTGGTTAAAATGTTCATTATAAACTGTAAGCTATGATTTTCTGCTCCTTAGCTCTAAAACTCAATTCTTACTAGCAGTTCTTCAAAGATTATTACTGTTTGGAGCAGTTATGCAGCACAACAATCTTTCTTTATACTCTGGATGATTATTGTTTTGCTTATACCTTGACAAATGTTGGTAAAAATCTTGATGAGTGGTTTCAACAGTTTGTTTACTATAAGGCCTTAGGGGGGGGGATCTTTTATGGCTGATGAAATCCTTGATGTGGTAGGAAGCGTTGTGAAATTTAGGTGTTATTGAAAGGTGTTACTTAATGATAACTGTGTTGCACCAGTTATCATTAAGTAACACCTTTCAAAATTTTCAATTCTTTCAGCGAAGTCCGGTTGTAGGATGAATCCAAAGCAAGCTGCGACAACTAAATTGAAACTTTTAAATGCTTCAGTTATGTGAAAGATATTGGGAACCAAGTTTGCAGCACATACACATTTTTAAGAAGCTTTCTACATTTGTTTCCATCGAAATGGCTATGGAACATGATATGGGCTAAGTTGAATGTGGAGAGCAGCTTCTGTCCAAGCAGTTTTAAGGATCTTGAAAAGATGATAGACAACTCCTAAGAGGAGATGCAATTCCATCGGTGGGATAATTTCCAAAATCAGAACATTGTCAGGCCCGCTGATGATTGGTTTTTGAATGACATTGCCAAACAGCTTTGCATTAGCAACATCCCCGCTAAATTTCTGAAAAGACTAGAGGCTAGAATTTATTGAGCCCAGTGTTGCTAATTTCCAGATTCAGCAAGACACTTTGATTTGTGCAACCATCAATTTTGAGCTTAACAAAATAGCCAGCAGAAATTTTTCGAAATTGAATAACATGATTCACAAGACTTGATAAATCATTGTAGTGAGCAACAACCCAAACTGTTTCAGAATCTCCTTTTCCGTCAGTGATTTTTAAGCCACTGCAGTGGCCTAAAAATTGGCATATTTGATCTGCTTGGAAAACAGTAAGCTGTCTTAAACATTTTTTCAGACAGAGCAAGCATAGAAACTTTCAATTTTCATCATGAATCTTTGCTTGATTTGGCATTGTGTTAATTCACTCAATCTAACTTAACTAAATCAAACTCTGCCTTTTACAAAATTTAACCTAAATTTATATTGGATAACAATCCACTTAACATACTTACAATTATTAACATACTTATAATTATTTAAATTAGTGATACCTGTTAACAATTATTAATGACACTTGTTAACAATTACAATTTTTAACATACTTATAACTATTTAAATCAATGATACTTATCACACTTAATGACAATTTAAAAGAGATCTTATTTAATGAGACAGTCCTACAAATGATTTTTACCGCTCTTCAATGGACAATTCTGCCCTTCATAATATTTCTCTCTTCAAAAATGGTTACACTTTTAGAAAACTTTTGATAGAGATTTTCTCTTTTTGTGCCTCTGCAACTATTTTTTATAAAAGTTTTACAAATTTTGTTTCAAAACAACCCAAATCTGTAAAGATTGATTTTCCTCAGACTAGTTCTCAGAACATTTTAGCGGTCAGTTATCTTAATTATCTAAATTTTTTAAGTCAATTACCTTAATCAATATAAAAAGTATTTGGTTTTTTTCACAGTTTTTCTGTTTTAACAGAAATATTTTTTATTTCTTATCTAGGTATCCTTAGAAAAGCTTTTCAATCATTTTTTAGCATTTTTATGCATTTTGGCAGTAGTTTATCCCTTAGGAAATACCGAGATTTTCACACTATGCAAAAACCAAGCCAAACAACGCTTTAAATAGAATAAAAATGGTACATGTAGCAATTAAACAATTATAATAAAAATTGTTGGTATTATATAGTAGAACACTCATATAATCATAATTTTGAAAATAGCAACCAAATATCACAGTAATCGGTATCGTTCTGAGGTATAAGTAGCAAAAAACTAACAAAATTTAAACTAAAACTGCCATAAACCAATCCAACTGAAACCCATGAACCAATCTGACTGAAATTTTATCCAAAGTTTGGTGTGGTTGTAGGCAACATTTGTACCAAATTTTATCAAATTATATAAAGCAGCTCTCATTCTACAGGTGTTTTTATTGGCACACTATGAAGTCAAAATTTCACTAAATTTGAAATGAAGTTATTTTGTGCAAAAATGAAATTATTTTCCGCAGATAAAATAAAATGATTTCAAAATTTGCATCACAGGGTACCTTGATGTGTACACTATCACTCCATATAAGTGGTGTTCTTGGGTCAGCTAGGTTGGCATTATCATGACCATTGACTTACTTCTTCCAGAATGCTAGGTAGCATAAGTCAATAAACCAAAAAGAACAGTATATTTAAAAAAATATTATTTTTACCTTCAAAATAGCTTGTATATATTTTTCCACCATATCTATTGCAAGTTTCCAATCCAAAGTAACCGAGTTCCCTTTGATTACCTTTATACCTCATTTTACATTATGATCACCTTGTTTTAGACTTGATTCTATTTCATAATTACCTTGTTTTAGACTTGAATTTTTCTCCCCATTTTTAGAAGTCAACTCATCATCAATTATTTTATCAGCATCACTCAGGCTGTCAACACTCATGTAATCATCAGCATTATCTTCAATGTCATCTTCATCAGATTCAAACTGAAGGCTTTTCTTTGATCCAATATCACAAAATGGTTCTTTGATCATTTGATGTGTTCAAATGATCATTTGAACCAAATGGTTCAAATGGTCATTTTGTTACATTGGATCAAAGAAAAGCCTCTTTCACCTCAGTATGATGCTTTTGCACATGTAGATTTTTAAAAATTATGGCAACATTCTCAAAGCTTGGTTGCAGCACAAACATTACTGCCACATGTACATTCATCCTTACATTTAAAGAATGCCTTAATTTGCTGTTGTTGCTTGTACTTCCTTACCTTCCTTGATTATTTAAGCCTTTTTCCAATTTTTTCTTCCCCTTGATTGAGTTGTGTATTTGAGTAACTTGAATGTTTTCCTTGTCCACTTTTGGTGTTACTTTGGTTACAGGCAATAAATTAGGTATTTTTTCTAGTCATCAATCAAGTTGTTTGTTAATTATTCTAAGATCTTTGATTAGTGGAAGTTTTCCTGAACTAATTGCAGCCCAACCACATTTATTGATAACTTAACACCACTCAACTGCCTCCTCTAATTGCTCTCTTTCCATGGCTATGACATCTCTTAAGATATTGCATCTTGCTGGTTGATTTCACTCTAAGATTGAAAGGCTTTCCCATTCTCTAATCTAGAGGAAGATCGAAAAATGGATGTTCAACTGAAATTATATATAAAGAACAAAAATTCTGTTCTCTATGTTTCCTTTTGAATCAACTCAATAAACTTTTAAAATTCTTATATCAAAGTTTTTCAACCTTTTTTTAAATTAAGTTTCATTCACCCAGCATTCTGAGGTTCCTTAACCTAGCATTTCATTGTGGAATTTAGAAAGTATAAAGGATAAGTGGATTAAACTTTTAAAAGTAAAAAACTGACAACATTTCTTAAGTTTGGCAGAACCTAAAAAATATTTAGTATTCTTTTAGCTATTGCAGCTATTTTTTAAACATATACAGGTCCCTTTACCTGTATATATTTGATAAATAGCTACTTACTGTATAATGCTTAAATTACATTTATAACTTTACAAAATGTAGAAATAGTATATAGGGAATGGTAAGGATGCAATGCAGGCTATACAGACATAATTATAATTTAACAATAGTAATAATTATGGAATTTTTAAAGGGCAAACAGTATATAGAGTATGTCAAAATATGTATATATTTAAATTTTTTCTTATTCAATATTCTGAAAGCCAATCAAAAAATAGTTAAATTATAGATAAAAAAAAATCATAAAAACAAGACTGTTATTAGGTTTCTTACATAATTTTCTTAAAAAATATTACCGAACATTTTTTTTTTTTAAGGAACTGATGAAGATGCATTGATCAACATTCTAGTTGCTCCTTGTAATCGACAAAGAGTTGAAATCAGACTGAGATACAAGACTATGTTTGGAAAGGTATAAGAATATTAAGGGAATGTCTTCTTTTTGTTGATAATGGAGTTAAACAAATCAATTAATGAATCACTGCAATCTGATTTTCAATGTTTTGTTTTTATAATGAATCTGATTTTCAATACTTTGTTTCTACCTGAATAATTAACTACAGATAGCTAACTTGTCATAAAAAAATCCAAAATGGGTTATCATTTGTTTTCAATACTTCAAGAGTTGTGTAAAATAAATCTTTTAAAAGTTTTTGGTAAATGAGCAAAGACAAATAACTGCAGAAACTATTTTTTTACAATTTTTTTTTACTAATTAATTTTTTATCGGTTTATTTTCAGTTTTGAGATATGGAGGTTTGTTTCCTTTTTGTAACAATTTAATTTTACTCAAAGTTAATCTTTTATTTGTCCTAATTTACATTTGCAACTAAAAATGCTGAAATTTATTTTTAGGATTTAATGAATGATTTAAAGTCTGAGTTAAGTGGTAATCTAGAGGAGTGTCTTTTGGCTCTTTTGGAGCCTTCTGTCTTGTATGATGCAAAATGCTTAAGAAGGGCAATGAGTGTAAGAGTTTTGCTTGATTTTTATTTGTTTTTATTAATTGCTTTTGTATGCATTTTATGATAAATGGTATTTTAAAATATTATTTTAACAGGGCGCTGGTACTGATGAATCAACATTGATTGATATTTTATGCTCTCGCACCAATTCAGTAAGTTTAAAATCTTTTTAAATCTGATGGCTACATCCATTATCAGCTGTAAATATAGTTCACAACTATTCTTCACCAAGTTAATACATTTATTTAAATGTAGTAGTTAACAAGTAGTTTAGTTATGTATCCTTTATTAAGTTATTTTTATCATAGTAAATATTTTAAGTTTATGATACTTATTGTAAGTTTTTCAGAATGATTACTTTTAGCAGGCCATCTTTTTAGCATTTGATAAGGTAATGTAATATGTCATTGAATAAATTGTGGGGCCTTGATTATATTCTTTATCATTTTTAATTTAGCAAATTAGAGATATCAAGCAAGAGTATGCCAACTGTAAGTTGTTTTGTAAAAGTTTTGAAATAATACTTCAAGAATAATTTATGGATAAATATAATTTATCCAGTAAAAGATCTGGTAAAACTGATGTTCTTTAATTCCTCCTTAAATTTTGAGATTTGTTTAGTTTTATTAATTATGCATTTTTAGATTACAAACGTGATTTAGAGAAGGATTGTGTTAGCGAAACAAGTGGGCATTTCAAGAGGTTGTTGGTCTCAATGTGCCAGGTTCTTGCATTATATTTTTCATTTTATCTTATGAGTGTTTATATTTTTTACCAAGCAATATTGTATATGTTAATATTTTAATGATATTTAGGCCAATCGTGATGAATCAGGAACCGTTGATATAGAGAAAGCAAAGAAAGAGGCAGCTGATCTTTATCAAGTAAAATTATATACACAATAATGTTATATCACAAACACAATTTTATTCTGCAAAAGCTTTTAAAATCAAAATTTTCACCTTATTATTTTTTTAGGCTGGGGAGAAGAAATGGGGAACTGATGAATCACGTTTCAATGTCATTCTTGCATCAAGAAATTTTAATCAGTTGAAAGCGACTTTCAATGAATATGTTAAGGTAAATTATCTTTAATATTTTCATTTGGTTAAAATAGTTTTTTTTTTAACTCCCTGTAAATGAATGAAAAAGATTTCCAAGTTTAAGTAATAACTTATTGTTTCAGTTATCCAGTAACATTCCTAAATATGATTGATGGCATTGAGCACATGTCTCGTCACCTACTGATTATCATAACTAAATTAGTTTAGAAATAAACTGTTCATATTTATTTCAGATTTCTCAACGAGATATTTTGAATACTATTGACCGTGAAATGTCTGGTGACTTAAAAGATGGCTTCAAATGCATAAGTATTTTATTAAATTACATAATTATTAATTTTTTCAAAGTTATAAATGGCAAAAAATATTAAACAATAATTTGCAAAATAGGAATATTATACAATTAGAAATAGTAAATGCAGATATCAAAATTTTTGATGGTAGCTTGTGGTGGGGGAATTTTGTTATGCATCATTATAAAGTTGAAAGCATGGTAGTAAGGATAAAACAATTTGAAGGGTTGTTAGTTCAAGAGGGGTTTTTAATTCAAGAGGGGTTCTTAGTTCAAGCGAACTTTTATGTGAAAGTTCTAAAAATATAAAAACATTGAAAGAGTGTAAAGGGACGTTGTTAAATGTTAATAAAAAACACTGAGGTGAGAAACACTACAAGCTTTGTATCATATGGGAATACGGCTGCCCATCAACCTTTAATTTTAAGTTTTTAGTGTTGTTTCATGATGAAAGGCTTGAGTTGCTGGTATAAGATGTTAGTGCATTAGTTACTGTCAATTCTTTATGGAAAAAGTATTCGTTGTTTTTACAATCTAGTACAATGTGCGCGGAACCCAGCAGAGTATTTTGCAGAACGTTTATGGAGCTCAATGAAGGGCATTGGGACAAATGATAGTTTGTTGATTCGAATAATAGTTTCGCGATCAGAGGTAATCTAGTTTAATACTTTTTTGTGGGTTTTTACTTTAAAACGTAAGTTTATCAAAGTTTATTAATATAAAACTGATTGTTTAGATGGATCTAGCTGAAATCAAAACGGCATTTTTGCAGAAGTACCATAAAACACTGTACAAGATGATTGAAGGTGATTGCAGCGGTGATTATAAGAAGTTATTGCTTGCTATTGTAAAACCTGATATTTAATTTTTAAACTGGTTGCATGTATTAATGCTTAAAAATCTCACTCTCATTGTAATCATTTATTTTTTCCTTAATTATTTTTTATTTATAAAAATTGGAAAAAGCTGAAAAAAATCTACGCAATTAATGTTTTTTATTTTTATTTTAACACATCTGTGAAACATTTTTTGCAAGACGCTTCAAGTTTAAAATACTAATTATGATGTGTTATTTTTCTCAACGCAATTTTAACTATTTTGTGCATTTATCAGATTTTCTTTTAAAGAATTTTCTTTTGAAGATTGAAGAATAAATTACTTATGTATAATAAATAAAATGTCATAAATTTTTTCGTTTTTCATAATAATCAGATAACACTACACTGATTTATATCTTAGTTCGTGCGTAAAACTCTCTCTACCTAAACTTTAATTTAACTTCTCCTAAAAAAATCTGAAATTGCGGCTTAGATAAGTAACTATTGCAAGCATCCAACACTTTTGAATTCTACTGCTTAAGTATCTTTTCATCTAAACGATTTGAAATCTTACTCAAACAAAGATAGTATATATTTAACTTTTTATGTTCTATGTTCTAAACAATTTAGTGTGATTTAGAATGAAGGCTCTCATACATAATTAGATTCTACACCCATTTGTGGTTCCCTTTTGAAGGAGCTGTTTTGTATTACGGAACTATTTGCAACTCTTTAATATCCTGAACAAACAGCTGATCTGTGTTTAGCAGTTGTTAGAGTTGCATAGGGCGTTTCATAATGCAGTTTTGTAGTTTTGGTTTTTGCGATTCGATATGAACGAGTATTCGTAGAGTTTGTTAATCGAGTATTCTTTATCATTTGATTCGTCCATCGTAAAACGGTTAATCAAAGGAAATGTAGAAGGAAAGGGAAGCGGTCATTAAAACGAGTGGAAAACTTGTTAGGGTAGTGGATATTGCTACAATGATTTGTAAGCATTTTAAAAAACAATCAGTTACCAATAAAATGAATTTCGCTCAACCAAGGACTATTAGAGAATTCCCTGGACCACAAGAGGCCACATTGGAGGCCCATTTTGCTTTTTTTACTTTTTTTTGTTGAGCTTTTTTAAAGGTTTTAGAGTTACAAACGATTTACTTTGAATTAATTCATTTACAATTTTTTACCAAGTTTAATAAAAATGACGAAAAAAACACTATTACACCTTCCTCCTCTATTTGCCCACAGAAACAGTGTTATGAGGGGGACTCTACGACTAAAGACAACTTCAATACAAGTTTTGATATCAAAAAACTTTTAGTTATTCTACTTTTAAAAATTTTATGACTTTTGTTAAACTAAAGTTAATGCACAAAGTTACTACCACCTTGTCTAAATAAAAGTTTTCGTTCCTGTACGAGAGCCTGATGAAAAAGATTCTTGAAGCTGAACTTCCACATGTTTTTGTGGTCTTACCATATAAAACTTGCTAATCTCATTCGTTAGGGCTACTGAGTTATTTTATCTTATAGTTAGTCACATTTGATAATTAAAACTATTTTCTGGAAAGGGAATGTAACAACATGCTTATAAATGAGAAAAAAGTTTACGTCACTATAAAGAAAGCGTATGAGCTTTAATTTGGATGCAAAGTTGATGAAGCTTTAACATCTTATGTATACGGCGTTTCCACCGATCAAAATTAGTAATGAAGTACAACGGTTTTGTCGAATTTCGACATCCATCTTTAAATTCAACATATATTTGTGCGTTATTGGGATTTGAAAGCTCCATTAACGTGTTATGAATTTGAATACTAGCATTATTTTAAGGGTAAAAATCATCTTTTACCTAAAATAAATTTAGTCCTCTGAGATAGCTTTACTAGTGGTAAATGAGAAAGCCAGAAAAAACCTATTGATACTTTGTAATATAAATAGTATAAGTAAATACTTGTATAATAATAGTAAATACTACATTTTAAAGGCACTCTTAGTAATTAATGGCAAAAAACTATGTGGACGAATTTTAAACGAAGTCCTAATTAATTCTCGCAGATCTTAGGAAAAATAAAATTACTTTTGAAAAATCACAATTTTGAATTGGTAGCACAGTGTAGTTTTCTGACGAATTTTGAAATATTTGGAATAACGTCACTATTATTTATGTTTAAGTGTAAAAACTTTGAACCTGACGGTTTTTTTGCCCACATTGATCAGGAATTAGCAAGTGTGTATTAACTCGTTATCTCAGTTCATTCTAAACTAATCTGTTGATTGGTTTAAACTAATTTACCTTAAAATCTGCTGCATACCATTAGGCATTATCCCTAAGTATTAACTGTCTGTAACAAAAACGAAACTATGTATGATCGTAAAATAGCTTTTATTAGTAACAAATAGAGGGGTTGCTAGAGTGGTGTTAAAAAGGGTCAACGCTTCATCCCTTTGGTTTACAACAATTAAAAAAAACGAGCCTTTACCAAATGTTAATAAAAACTTGTTTACATTCATTACTTATATTATTTAAGTTACAAACTCTTTTCTTTAATGGAAGACTTTCACGCAATCCTAGAATCTAATTGTCACAGCCAAACAGGGGCCTATACCCTGATGACAAAATCATAAAAACGATATTGCAATGTGTGTGAACATGCATACATATATACATACATACATACATACATACATACATACATACATACATACATACATACATACATACATACATACATACATACATACATACATACATACATACATACATACATACATACATACATACATACATACATACATATATATATACATACATACATACATTTATATATAAAATATATATAGATATATTACATATATGTATACTATATATATATAATATATATGTAAAACTTATCACTTGAAGTAAACACGAAAGTAAATATATTAACAACTGTTAATGATGTCAGAAAGGTTTATTACTTTTTAAACAAACTCTTGACGTAAAGAAGGACCATACAAGTTTAACAAATAAAAGCCAAAAATATTTGAGTTTCGTTTATTTTTTACTTTTCAAATAATCTAAGGAATAATTTCTTTCCTGAAGCAAAACTCAGTGATTATCTGATGGGTACCCGTTATGAACAGCGCTGTACTGAAACTGTATTTAACCGTGTAATTAGCTTCCGTGTAAACCCGCATCGATTTTCCAGATGACATGCAACGAAAGCGCCCTAAAATTGCATGCTCAAATTAGCTTAATGTTTCTGTATGGTTACGCAGAAATTGATAGCTAGCTGCGTCGATTTGTGATTGGCTATTCGTTGCAGGTGCGAAACACCACAACTGCATCTCATTTTGCAGAAAGGATCGAACGGTATTCAAGAGAAGCAGCATAAGAAACTCACACGCACCGCTTATAGTAGAGGTAGTTTTTTTTTTTTCACAACTTTTTAATAATTTTTAAAATTTTCTTTTAGTTAAATTTCATGATTAATAAATCACTGGATATTTGCTTATACTGCTTCTTTTTTTTTTCAAACGAAGTTTAATTTTTTTTATTTAAACAATGTAAATACGTAATAAAATACGGTTTTTTAGACATCTCAGTAAAAAATTTTAAATTGTTTTGAATATAATTTTTTTCTTTTATCAGTAATACTTCGTATAAAAGCCTCATTTTATGTAAAACCATTAGCTTATTCTACGGCGAAAAATTTTAAGATTTTTTTGGTTTTAGGTATTAAAAAATGGTCATCGCACAAGCTGTGTTGGCTCTTCTTTTAGTAGCTGTTGATGCAAGTAAGATTCATAAATATAAATTTAAAAACAAAAAAAGAAAAAAAAAGCGCAAAATAAAAAGAGAAATCAAAGGATAAATAAACAAAAAAAATTGATTAAATTTTAGGACCTTGGGGTGTTGGATGTGGAGACGGTAGTTATGGTTACGGCGGATGTGGTCATCACCAAGCCGACGGCTATGGCGGGGCTCACCATGCTGCTGGTGGTTATAATGGCCTGGCTCACGGAGGACATCATGGAGGAGCTTACGGCAATTTCGGTCATCATGCTGGAGGATATGGCGGTGCGTACGGAGGTATGTTTGTTATTTCGGCTAAACGTTTTATGTGACTTTTTTTTAGTTGATTTGAGACTTATTTACATAAGTTCACCTTTGGTACCACCGTCCATAAAAAAAATTCAGAATTTTACAGAGCAAGCAAGGCTCGATTTATACGAAGTTAACACAAACGTTTCTCTCATCAGAAACGAGGGGGTTTCTGATGTACGATACCGAACAAGGACAAACATTTGCTTATCTGTTTATAACATTTGAAAAAAACTTTGTCAAATCATCAAATGACTTATAAAAAAAAAAGTAATTTGAAGAGCAACTCGGTGAACTTTTTACGATTTAAAAAAAAAAAATTGTGAATTTTACCGCAAAAATGACTTTAACATTCTACCTTGTGCGCTTGATAAAGAACTCGTGTGGCCTTCTATATTCCAAATTTAAAAATAATAGTGTTCAAGCGTTATAAAAGGTTAAGCCGCGTTGTTTTAGAACTTTCTACTTCGTATCTTATCATATTATGCACCACACCACCTGTAGATAGTCTAGCTACTTACAACTAAATGGATAGTCTAGCTACTTACAACTAAAGAAAGTTTCTTCGCGAGTTTTAGTGTAATATTAAGTTTATTTGCTTCTCTTTTTGTAATCTTAGTTGTGCTGGTTTACCATTTGTACAAGAACCATTACACATTCATGTAGAAAATGTCACATGAGTAGTTAGTTACATAAACCAAGTATATACCAACTGATTTAATCAAAACCATTTCTACATTTCACGCATGTGTTTGCAGGGCATCATGAAGATCACGGCGAAGATGTCAAGGTAGAAACTCACGGAGTGCACCATATTGGTAAGTCATATCATTCAAGTTCAATCAAGAACTCATTTGCATGATTAACAAATTATTTGAAATGAGAAATTCCTTCATAATTTTCTCACACACGCATGAAACTATAAAAACATGCATGCTATAAAACCATAAAAACATGCATGCTATAAAAATTTCAGCATCTCATGGTGGTATCCATCACGAACATGGTGGTCATGGAGGAGGGCATCATGGTGCTTATGGAGGACATGGAGCTCATGAAGCTGGCAACTTTGGTCATGTTCATGGTGGGCGATATGGACATGGTGGTAATCATTTTGGAGGGTCTAACTATGGCCATGGGCACCATGGTGGATATGTACACGAGCCTTGCCATACTCCATGCCATTCTCTTGGATGTAATGGATGTGGTGGCTATGGACATCTTGGTGGCTATGGAACAGGTCTTGGTGGTGTTGGTGGTCTACACGTCTATAAAAAAGAAACAGTAAAGAATAAAAAAGTTCAACAAGTTACAAAAGCAGAAGAGGAAAATGAAGATGATGACGAAGATGAAACTGGTAAGAAAAGATTGAAATTTTATTATTTGTCATAATTTCAAGCCAAACCTCAATTATGCTAGAGGCTCGACTTGAAACTAAAAAAGTTGAAATTAATTAGTTAAAAAAATGGTGATAGTTGAAATGAAATTAAATGCATACTAATTAAACATAGTTGAGAACTGAAAGAAAAAAGAAAGCTTTAGATTTTTGATAAGAATATATTAATATTTGATTTTGGTATTAAGTATTAATTAGGATATGTATGTATGTATGTATGTATGTATGTATGTATGTATGTATGTATGTATGTATGTATGTATGTATGTATGTATGTATGTATGTATGTATGTATGTATGTATGTATGTATGTATGTATGTATGTATGTATGTATGTAATTTAATGTAACGTAATATATGTATGTATGTATGTATGTATGTATGTATGTATGTATGTATGTATGTATGTATGTATGTATGTATGTATGTATGTATGTATGTATGTAATTTAATGTAACGTAATATATGTATGTATGTATGTATGTATGTATGTATGTATGTATGTATGTATGTTTTGTGATTTTGCATAATTCAAGAACTGAATTGATATCTTGTTTTTAATTGTAAACAAATACTTTTAATATTTAGATGATTCAGATGCTGAAGCAGAAAGCGGAAATAGTAGCGATGAAGATGTGCCAAATGGAGGTGATTAGATTCAACGCATAAACTCAACTTTTTAAAATATAGATATATATTTATATATCCTTATAAATATAACAGAAAAGATGTAGCATTGTCCCTGTAAAGAATGGAATAAAATTTATATGACACTAAATATGTGTATTGTATTCCTTATAGTTACACTTGTCCTTAGCTAGTATTTGTTCCCAAATTTTGTATATCATAGTTGTTTGTTTACCAAAATCAGTTTATTTACTGCAGACTGTTAGTGTAATACAAATATTTTTTTACATCCATGCTTACCTCCGGACAGTGTAACTCTAAGGTAATGCACCCTAAAATGCCAAACAAAACTGTAACTGTTTGATTTCACAAACAAAAACATTTTTTGGCAGCAGGGACAGTGTTAACTTTGAGTTACAAAGGGGGTTGATGGACAGAGTTAAAGATATAGTTTTAGTAGCTTATTATATTAGAGAAGTTGTGGGTGTTCATAATGAATATTCAGCTAAAGAAACAGATTGCACTTCTAATTTTTTCTTAGAAAATATAGCTTTTAAATATGCATAAGATGTTTTATTGCCTGTTTAACGTACTAGATTCTATATGCATTAACATATATCAAATAAGAATAAGTTGGTAAAATTCTGTCATATAGTGCGGATTTTTTTTTGTGTTAACACCGTTCTTCATATAACAAAAATTAAAACTTAAATACAAAAATTAATGTTCAAAATCTAGAACTTTAATTGATTAACTTTAAAAAATAAGTATTCCCTTTTCGGTCCAATATTTTTTTCGGAATTCCAACTGTCTGGTCCAAATTTTTTTTTTTTGGAAAAATGAAAAAAATTCAGATACTAATATTGGATATCTTATTGTTCATATTTGTATTTCTTTATTAAGGGTTACCTCATTATTATAGCTAAGCACGCTGCTCTGTTAAGCTCAACTCAACGTTTGACCTTATACTAACACTGAGACTGTCGAGTCCCACTCGATGTGGTCCACAAAGGGTTAAATTTAGAAAAGCTTAAGGTCTATTAAGTCTTCTTAAAAGGTTTTTTTTCTTAATGTAATTTTTCAGTCCTGTTATTAAGAATAGTTTGTAAATTTTATCTGCTTCTTCATTTTTCAGATGAATTTAAGAAATTTGATCAAAATGAATTTGCAATGCATCAATATAAGTGTTTTATTGAAAGATTTTTTTATTTTTGAAACAAAAGAAATTTGTTCTAAAAGTGCATGGGAAAAAAACTTCGGAAAAAATATTTGACAAGTATTTTATGCATGAAAGAAAACTTTTAAGTAATTTTAACTTAAGCTGTAAAAATTGCTATTGTTATAAAAATGCCTCTGCAAATAATTATATGTTAATGCATTAAATCTAGTTTTTTAAAACCATCACTCAACAGGTGAAGAGTCTATTAGATTGAGTGCTCAAATTAAGTTCAAGGAAACCAGTGATTTTTTAGTCAAAAGAAGTCTGCATAAAGAACAAAATTTTTATTTTCTCAATATGAAAATAATTTTTAAAATAATTTAAGAGAAGAACAGTTCAAAATTTATAGAATCGATATAAATTCTTTATGATAGCTTTAATGTATATGTCAAGCTACATTTAAAAAATAGGAACTATTTTGAAGCAACACAAAAATAGTTAGTAAAAATGTGTAAACTATTTTCACAACATTTGCATTGGATAATAAAAAAATAAAAGCTTAAAGCAACGTAGCCTCACAGTTTAACATTAAAATTCACAGTTTAGTATTGATGTTTGTCTCGTATTGAGGTCTCTTATTTCAATTTGCAAGAAGTGTTAAAAACAAGTAGTTATTATAGAAATATCATTTCGTAAACAAATCATTAACCTGTCCTAATCTGAGAAATAACACTGTAACTCTGAATGCTAAATTATTGTTAAATATAAAGTAATATGCAAGTGTATATTATATAGTGCCAATTTCTTCAAAAGACAATTAACAAAGAACCATTGATTTCTATGAAAAACAGAAAAGCATAATTTATGTTTGAAAACCAGCAATGATTTAGAAAGCTTCGTAAATTATTGAGAAAGATAAACTTATCAGAATGGTTTCAAGATGTCATCAAGAAGTTTTATTAGTTTTAAGTGTTACATAAACTAATTTAAGGCTAATAATTAGCTATGATGTAACTGTTGTGTTCAGTTGAAAGTTCCATTGTTGTAGAAGGCAGGAGTTCTGCTTCAATTTTTTGACATAAGATTATATGCATATAATTCTGTTGGTTGCAATGTCCCTAAAAATGCATTTCATCACTTGTTTTCTCAGAAAAATTAGGAGACAGGTTCAATCCCTTTTTCCTACAAAACTTTTACAACTTTTGATTCTCAACCTTTTTTTGAGTTTAAAGTTACTTTAAGGACATTAGTTTTAAAGATAGTAAAATAAAAAAATAAAAAATTTCAACAGTATCAGCAACTCATTACTTCAGTTACTTTTTATTTCAATTATTTCTGTAGGCTTTGAAATTTTTTCTTTGATTTTTTGCTTAGAACATTGATAAAAGCTCATATTGCTTTCATCTTATTATCATAAACTACATATATGTATGTATGTATGTATGTATGTATGTATGTATGTATGTATGTATGTATGTATGTATGTATGTATGTATGTATGTATGTATGTATGTATGTATGTAAATATATACATACATACATATATATATATATATATATATATATATATATATATATATATATATATATATATATATATATATATATATATATATATATATATATATATATATATATATATATATTTATTTGTAGTTTATGATAATAAGTTTGAGATATTATTATTTTCAAGCTAAGGGATCTATGAAGTCAAATTTGGTCAAAGAGAAGAAAAATGATGAAGAAAAACTGCAAAATAATATGAAAATAAATAGTGAAAAAAAGAAAAAAGAAGATAAAGTTCTTGAAGCCAATGACAATAAAAAGTTAAAAGAAAAAAGCAAAGAAGAAGAGTATAAGAAAAAAGTCACAGAAACAAAAGACTCTTCTGATGCTAAAAATGTTGATGATGTTTCCAAAATTGATCAATTAACAGGAAGTGCTGAAAAAGTTCAAGATACAGAAGATAAAAAAGTTGAAGATACAGAAAATAAAAAAGTTCAAGATTCAGCAGACAAAGTTCAAGATACAGAGAATAAAAAAGTTCAAGAAACAGAAAATAAAAAAGTTCAAGATGCAGGAGATAAAGTTCAAGAAACAGAAAATAAAAAAGTTCAAGATGCAGGAGATAAAGTTCAAGAAACAGAAAATAAAAAAGTTCAAGATGCAGGAGATAAAGTTCAAGATACCGAAAATAAAAAAGTTCAAGATGCAGAAAATAAAAAAGTTCAAAATACAGGAGATAAAGATATTGAGGAGCAAAAGATAAAAGAAAACAGCAAACTTAGGGTTGCCCAGAAAGGTATTATTCCGTTTTTGTGTTTATTTGTATCTGTTTTTATTTGTGTAGTTGTAGTTTTATTTGTTAATAAGTAGATAATAATTTATCATGATGTAAAGAGTTTTTTCAGGTGGAGGGTGATGGGTGGAGCGAAATTTTTCAGGTGATATTTAAAAAAGGTTTTTAATCTAAGGTCGATAATACATTATGGTTTCACAAATCTGCATGTCTAAAAGCTAAAATGATAGTTTTTATATAGGCATACTTTGCTGAACATTTTACTCAATGTTAATACAACAAGCAAAGTTTATTTAAAAAAATAAATTACTCATGATAAATTAAGAAATAAGGGCTCACACCATTTAAAAGATAGTATAATATAAAAGTAAACATTTTATTTTTGTGTTTGTCAGACACTTATTGCAGAAGAATAACTTAATTGATTTCCAATAGAAAAAAAAGTCAAATCAACACAACTATATATTTTTTTTCAACTATTTCACACAACTATGTTTTTAAGTTTTTTTCATTAGCAAGTGTCTCAGTAGATATTTAGTAATACAGTTAAGTATTACTTTCTTTTTAAGCTTACCAGAAGGCTAAAGAAGTTCACAAAAAAGATGCAAAAAAATTTGAAAATACAGTCAGTGCAAGTGAACAGCCTAAAGCAGAATCAAAAGGTCAGTTATATTGTGTTGTTTTTATCTCAAAATAAAATACTTAAAGTTATCTTGAAGAGAGTGAGAGCACACAGCTTGATGATTAAGTGAGCATTCTTGGATTAAACATTAAACAAAATGTAACTTCTACTTTAGAAGAAAACTTGGAAGCAGCTGAAATAGCAGGTACTGAAAACCATCAAGATACATCAACTGTTCTTGGTAATCCCAGACCCTCATCAGTCTCAGAATCAAAACACTATAACAAAATTCCTGCTGATCCTGAAGCTAAAAAGTACCTTTCAAGTATGTTTTTCAAAATTTATATTACTCTTTTAAATTTTTTTAAAAAAACTTTTCATTTAAGATAAATTATTGATAAAATATTTGTTATTACTTTATTTTGAAACATAATTGATATTTTTCATTTTTCAGCTGCAAATGCTGCAATTGATGGTCAGTATCATAATACTAAATATTTGTTTTTGTAAACTATTATAAGTTTAAAAGTTCACGCTTTTCTTAAAGTTTCAAATTTTATTTTAGTCGCCGCTGAAGCTGTTGGTAAGTTTTTATTTTTTAACTTTTTTAAAATATTTCTTCTTTACAATAAACTTTTTATTTCAACTATAGATAAGATAGGAAATGAAATATTTTGCAAAAGTTTGAAAGATTTAAGATTTCCATAAACATTTTTTTTTCTGTTTAATGTTCAAATCAAGAACTAAACATCTTAATGTTGTTCAAAATCCTATTTTTTAGTTGATGCTGAGACCCTTGAAAGTGGCCATAAAGAAAACTCTGTTGATAAGGGAGGGATGAAATATTTGAAAGGTAAACATGTGGCTATTTTCTCATTAACATATGATGGTAGGTTAATGAAAAGGGGATATGCGTATTGACTAAAAAATTTTTTGTAAATTGCTCATCCATTTCATGAAATGGAATTTGTCTGAATTTTTCACTTCATTGAGTACAGAATTATTCCCCTTTCATAAAAACTGTCAAACATAAAACATTGATGAAAAAAAGGACACTCCTTAGTTTAAGGTCTATATATATATATATTTGTTTTTGCAAAAATGCTTTGCAAACTTTAAGTCTACCAAAGGGGGTTAGTGGATAGGCTGATTCTGCAACTAGGCTGTTTTATCTCCTTCACAATATTGTTGTGAATAAGTCTATAAAGCTGCACATTGGTAAACAAAAATATGTTTGATGTCATCCACAATAAACCAGTGTCCTTTAAAAAGTATAAGATGATTGCTAATTTTTAATTGCTGACAAACTTCGATAATTTGGAGAATATTCTTTAAAGCCAACGATTCAAGAAGTTCAAAAAATCTTACTTATTTGAAAATTCTTTTTCCAAAAAACATTTATATTTTCTTTTTCATTCTCTTTTCTTTTTCTTTTTCATTTACTTATTCTTTCTTATTCTTTCTTGCATTTAAGCCAATAATAGTTTTTTTAATTATGAGCATTTTCAAATTTCTTACAGGGTAGTTTCAAACCATGGGGTTAATAAGGAAGAGATGGCATGAAACTGAAGCATCAATAAAACCATGTAATTTTTATATAATCTCCCCCTAAATACAACATGGTTTAATACAATACAGTGGTTGCAAAAACAATCCACTTAAACTAAAAACTCATTCAAATGGAACTGGATTGGCTGGAGTGTAAAATGGATTCTCAAATAACACATTCAAATGAAAGAATTGTCTTTCACACAACTCCATGGATCAGTGTTTTTATGTTTAAGGCATCAGTGTTGTGCTAGTTCAATGTTAAAAAATCTGTGGTTAGTATACAACCAGAATAAAACTTTTAGTTAAAACCAAAAGTACCAAAATATTGCTTCAGTAAAACTGTAACTAAAATCATAACCAAAATTGGAGTGAAACCAAATTCAAAACCAAGTTTGGTTGAAACCAACAAAAAAATGTTAAAAATTCCTAAATTTTTTTTATGAACAAAAAGAAAAAAAACTTTTATGAACAAATGGAAGGACAAGCCGAAGCAGAATTTTCAGCTTCAGTTTTGGCTGAAAGTTTCCACCTACTGACTTTAGGGCTAATAAATATTTAACATTTTGTGAGTTTTCTTTTAGTTCCTTGAACTAACTAACTAACTAATACTTGAACTAATACTCAGGTGTGGCATAGAATTGACTAATTTTTAGATATTTTCCTGTTTACTTTTTGTGCTCATATTGAGTTCTTTCAACTTTTTTGTAATGAGTTTTTTCATCCGAATGATTCCATAGATGTTCTGTGAGATTAAAATCTGAAAAATATTTTTAGACAAGCATTGCTTATCACTTCATTCAGCTTCATTCATTGCTTATCACTTTACTTCATTCAGTATGCTTGGGACCATTGTTATGCTGGAAAAAAAATTCAAATTTAGTTGTTGGGCAATTTTTATTTAAAAATATCTTTGTAAACATTTTAAGAAAAAGTTTACTTAAATCAGAAACATCAACCCAAAAATACAACCTCATCAGCTCATATCCTAACAAAATTTAACTGTCCAGTATAACAATAACTGGACACACCCTCCAGATGTTAAAGTGCTGTGTCTACCTTGCTCCGAAATTAAGTAACTTAGATTTTAATATAATGTAGTTATTTTTAAATATCAATTTCTATGATTAAAATGTCACTTTTTTAAGGCTGGTATTAAAAGTTTGTTTATTTTCTCATTACATCTTTAAATTTAACCTTATTGTAATTACATTTAATCTTCTGTACATATTTTTTTAGCTGCAAGTGATGCAGTTGCTGGTATGTTCAATTTTTTCCTCGCTTTAAATAAAATTCATTTATCATCACATAATAAAAGTATCTTGTAGGTGATGTCTAATTTATATACATGATTATGTGCCTGATAGTTTATAAGCATGATAAGTTAGTGCATATAAATTATCATGATATTTTATATATATAATTATCTAAGGTGAAATTTTCTTTTAGCTGCACATGAAGCACTATGTAAGTTTTTTGTTGATTTTCTTTTTTCATTGCTTTTTATTATTTTTTTTTTATTTCTTTATTTTGTTATTTATATATTAAAAAAACAACATAAAAGTGTTGTTTTTTTTCTTTCAACCTTTTTTTGTACAAAAATGTCTTAATGTTTTAAAATTTATACTAATTTTTATATTCATACTTTAAAATTTTTGAATTCACACTTTTGATTTTTTTTTATGTTGTTTCTTTACCTTTTGATTTTTTTATTAGAAATTGTTGGGTTTTTAAAAAGATAAAAATAAAAAACAGCAAAAATGTGCAAAAAAACATTTTTTTAAAAATGTTTGTAAAATATGGTTCTTTCAATAAATGTTCTTAAATTAAAAGTTCTCCTTTCACAACATGAAAGCTGAACAAGGGTTGAACACAGCCTAGCTAAGAATTTATATTAGAGTTATTCAGGTTTATGTCATGCCAAATTTATGAATGAACTGACTGACATGAACCCTGATTTCAGCAGCTTTAGAAACTGCTGCTCTAATAAAAGTGGAGGAAGGGCACCTACAATTTTAGAAAACTCTTGATACTGCATTGATACTGATAGTGATAACAGCATGCAAATTTGAGCTGATTCTTTCTCTAACAACTGTAGTGCGTACATAAGACATAATTTGGCAGAAAGACAGATTACCTAGAACTCAGCCAGGTTGTAAAAAATTTCTGAATCCTACAATCAGCACTCTGAGCTGATATTAAAACTAATAGAAAGAACAGTAATCTTCTTTGTTTGAACAAATATACAATCTGATTAACTAACTTACTGTCATTATTTCCAAAAAATCATTTAATCAGCACTTTTTTCTCTATCAATTGATCCTTCTTCTTGACAATATATTACTTATTTCAATCTTATTGAAGAAAAATAAAAAAGTTTTCAAATCCAATTGAAAAATAATCCAGTTAAAGTTAGATTTAATTATTTTTTTTTTTGAGTTTTTTCAATGATTGTAATTTTATTTGCCAAAAAACAGTTTGAATCTTATTGAAGTTTTCTATGTGAAATTTTTAATTTTAAGAGTTTAAATAATTTATTTTTGGCAGAGTGGTTTAAAAAGGCATTAAGTTTAGAGATTCTGCAGGACTGCATTGTGTTTGGTGAAGTTAAAAACTAACTTTAAAATATTAATGCTTCTGTTTATTTTAAATTTTGGTTCAAGCTCTGGTTGTTCAGCCCAGAAACAATTATCTCTGGAAACTGTTTAAAAATGTGAAAATGTTCACAGCAACTTAAGAATAATTTGAAGCTCTTTAAAGTTTAAGAATGACTTTTTGAAATGAATGAGATTAAGAACTTCTTCTTGAAAATGGATGCAGATAAATAGGATCTAAGCTCAGAGTGTAGCAAAGCCAATTAAATAATGTGGTATAAAGATAGTGACTGACTCTGCTGAATGAATAACTCTTTGTAACTTTTACATTTATCTGATTACAATCCTATGAGATTACAGCAGAGATTACAGCAGATGAATAATGAATGTTAAGTTATTGTTATAAAAAATCTTAGCCAAATATCCTGATTACATGAAATTCACATTAAGCATTGAAGCTTCATCAAAATAATATTTATGGTAATATGAATTATTAGCTAATTAATTTTGAAAGTTACAAATACTTTTGTTTTAATTTTAGTTTTAAATAAGTGGTATTGAAAGTTTGTAAATTTATCAACTTTTAGAAAAACTGGATTAATGACTTTCAATCCATGACTAATTTTTCTCTATGCTTGAATATCTCTTTTGAAACATTTTGTGTTTATGAATATTTTGAATGTAGGAATTTTTTAAAAAATTTTCTTTTAGCACGAGCTGCTGAACTTGGTGGATTTGGTACCTTACCAGCACCAAACTTTAAACCTTTAGGTAAACAAAATTTTTTTAAAATTGAAGTATAATAACCCAGGTATCAATAAAAAAGTGGGACAAGGAAAAAGTGGGTAAGCAACTGCAAAAAATAACATTAAAAGACGTTTTTTTTAAAGGGCAATTTGACTTCTAAATCTTTGATAAAAATATTTGCTTTTTTGCTTGCATAAGCCTTTACTATCTATTAACCTTTTTTGTTTAATTTATTTAACTATTTTGTTATATTTTATATATATATATATATATATATATATATATATATATATATTTTCCAAAGAAAAAGGTGAGAAAGACACAACACTGGCAAAAAAGTACACCCAGGGTATGTTTCCTCTAGAATACATTTTATGTTTTTACTTGCTTTTTTTTATCTCTTGTTTTTAAAGTATGTATAAGTATATTGATTTACTTTTTAGCGGCCAGCGAAGCTGTGAATGGTAAGTTTTTCTCATCAATATTTTTTTTGACTTTTTTTCTTTATTGCTTCATGGATTTTTACTAGAAATGGGTTATTTTATGAGAAAAAAAATTACAAAATGTACCAATAATGGTTTGTATCAGAAAGTTAGGTTTTCATGTTTTTATTATTAAAAGAAGGCGCTGGTAAAGGAAATATAAGAAAAGTAAGATGTACAAAGACACTTTAATCTTGTTTTAGCTGCAGAAAAAGCTTTAGACAACCTTGCTGCAATCGGATATCCTGAAGTTATACCTCCTGTTAATGAGGCAAAGTCACAAGCAACAAGTACACTTGTTGTAATTAAACTTTTATACAAATAAAAAGATCGCTTGTAAGCCTGAAATTATATTACGGCTCCCTTTTTTTCTATAGATGAAAAGACTGCTGTTAAGAAGCATGATGTTAATCCTTCTTCGAACCGAGATGAAGAATCAGCCGATGAGGCTGTAAGTGGTTCTGGATCATTTGAAACTAATACAGGTAAAAAAAAGATTTCATTAATCGAATAAAAATGATACAAGTTTTTCCAGCATGTGTATATATATATGCGTTAAACTTTTTATTTAAACTTTTACAGAAAATGCTCAAGTCAAGTCAATTATAGAAGAGCCGAGCAAGAGAGACAGGCAAGGAGAGTATATAGAAGGTATAACTTTCTCAATTTATAAAATGGTTTATTGTTCCTGTTTTTTTATTACTTTTGGATATTGCTTGTCTAATTTTTAGTATTAGGAATAAATTTTTTTTCTCGTTTAGTCGCCAATAAAGCTGTTGACGAAGCACATGAAGCCCTTAGTAAGCGAGGAATTTTATAAATTGTATTTGAAAATAGATTGACCTGTTATTTATTAGTAATATGACGGATTCTTTACTTTCAGTGAACGCTGTGCGAAAATTGCCTAATAAAAGAAGCGTCTAAGTTCAATATATGAAGTGTTCGAAGTTCATATGTAAATTTGTAAACTTCAAGTTTTTGTAAAAAAGTTCTTTAGAAATTTTTTGTAAAAATAATTTTTCTATATGCATGCTGATAATTAATTTTCCGCAATGATACTAATGATGCTTGTTATGATATTATGGTAATAACTTGATAATTAATATTCAAAATGGAAAAAATATCTCGTTAATTTTTTTGTTTAATCTACGGGGGGGGGGGGGGGGGGGTGCTTTCGATGGAACTAAATATCAGAATTGGAGTCTAAAAACACTTAAACTTAGTTAAAATTATAAAAGGTCAACACAAACAAAGTGGTAGCTAGTAACAAAAACTCAAACAATCTCACTCAACAGTAAGGGTATAAGATATTTCAGCTCATTCTCAGGTCTTACATTGAGAAATAAGATCCTAATGAAGAGCTTACCTTCAGCAGTTTGTGCTAGATGCAGATAAATTCTTCTTCAGATTAGCAAAAAAAAGTCTGTTAATAAAAAAAATATTAAAAACATGTTTTTTTTTTTACTAAAAATGAAATATGTTCCCAAAGCCATAGGTTTTTTAGCTTTTTGGCTGGCCTAGACACTTTAAGACTGATTAAAGCTGCTTCAACATAGCGCTCAATGGCTGGTTACATTTCCCAAACGCCATAATTTGTGACTTTAATGGGTGGCTTCGGGTTAAGAAGCCTACGGCGGCATATAGCGGCCTGCAATATCATATGATGGGATGTGGCGGCCTCTGACGAGGGCTTCGAGAACTATGTTCTAAAATACTTGAAGTTGCAGCATCGGTAAATTGTGTATTTTAATAAACTATTACTAGCACAATAGCAGACTGAAACTTTTTTATTTTAAAAAGTTCATTTTATTTTTAAAAAAATTCTCGAACACGTAATGAATTTATGTAAAAATAATTTCTTATGTACGTTTGAGATTATTTTTCTCTGTCCTCATCTTACATTCTGATGCAATTGCATTGATGAGTGTCGTTTAACTAAAATGATTTTAAACAGACAACTTTAAACAGAGAAAATTTTGAATCTCATCAGGAAAGTCCAAAATAAATCGAAAAAAAAAAGACAGAGAAATAAAGTGACGTCCATTCTTACCGCACATTGCAAATAATTATTATATGGATGCTGTGAGGAGGGAAAACGAAAGAAATTATTTACATAACTTATATGTTTTATTCGATTTTAAAAATTTCAAACAAAAAATTTAAAACTCAAATCTCCTATCCCAAATATCTCAAGAAATTTTCCTCAAAAAAAATTCTCCTTTTGATTTTCTCCTAAAATCATCTCAAAAAAATTCTCCCCCCAAAAAAATCTCCCCCAAAAAAAAATCATTTCCAAAAAAATTTTCTTTTAGATTTTCTCATAAAATCTTACCATAGAATTCTCCCCCCCCCCCCAAAAAAAAAAAAAAAAAATTTCTCCAAAAAATCTTCTAAAAAAACCTTTTGAATTTTCACAACTTTTTCTGTGCATTTTGTTCTCAAGTTTTCAAATTAGGTTTTTATTTCGACCTGAGTCATGGTTCTTTGAAACAGGTTTTACTAGTTTTGATTAAAGTTTGTCTCTGGTCTCGACTTGTTAATAAAAATTATAAAATAGTTACAGAATTGTCGCAAACCTTATTCATTGAATTATTATTACTTTATCAGTGTAGATAAAATTGAATTTTAGTCGTTATTGTAAAAACAGTTTTAAATTTTAATTGTGTGAATGCTTTTTCATCCGATTGGACATGTGTGTCGACCTGGTGTCTCGGCTGTCGCGCGTTTTTCTTCGCTCAAATAATATGTTTGAGTCGACTAAAAATTATTTTTTCATTTTTCCTACTCACAAGATATAAAACTATTAAAAAAATTTAACATTATAGGAAATAGGCGCTTCTTTATTGGAAATTTTGTTTATAAATATTTGGCAAAATTTTCTGATCATATTTTAACAATAAAAATTTCTTACCATATTTTTGCACAGCCCTAAAAATAAAGTGAAAATATTAACTTTGACTGTAAAACACAAAAACAGGACGATTAAATAAAATAGCAAAAAATTTTTCTAACATCAAATTTCAAAAAAAAAAGTGGAGCTTGATAGAAGTTTTAAGCCACACCTATCCAAAAATGGTCCCAACCTCAATTTTGAGGACCAAAAAAACGACCAATGGGGCATTAATCTGTAAGGTCTCAGATATTACCAGATGTAAAAATTAAAATCTAATCTCTATAGCCAAAGGAGAAAAACACATTTAAAGTTTATAGCATTTTGCGCAACTCTTCGCACTTGGAGCCCCGTCGTAAATCTATTTTGTTTTTTTTTCACTTTTGGGTTATGGAGTTTTTAAAAAATATCAAAAACTCTTCACATATATGTGTTGGCTATAACCTGACAAAAAATCAGCTCTTTAACACTTGTGGTTTGTGTACAGGGACCTAAAGTATAGGGTATGGCACTAAAAGCCTCTTTAAAAAGAGACAACGGATGCTTTACGTTTTTATTTTAACCTTATTATTGACTATGGAAGTTTCAAAATTTAATAGAATGAAGCCTTGGCATTTATCTTTCAGGCAAAAAAAATAGAAGCAAGATATCTTTTATCTGTGCAAAGATATAGCTCTTAAAGTAGGAATCTCGCCTTTGAAAAAACGGCCAAAATATAGCAGCTTTTTGTGGTTTTTATGCTTTTTAAAGATTCAAAGTTACATCAAGTAACTAATTTAGTAACAACATCATGTGACTATTGGATATGGGATTCTATGGTTGTTAGACTTCACATTTGTGTGTACTTTGTCTGTAAAAAGAGTGCTCTTTTTGTCCAAGTTTGTATAAAATATGGGGAAGAAAACACATAGCTAGAGGCATTTTTTCTAATTATTCTGAATTTAAAACACATAAAAACCTCTTTATATTTTAGTTGTTAAACCCACAGGTTTGCTTTGTTGCTTTTGTTTAAAATGAGTGAACAAATATTGGAAATATACACAATAATGGTAACTTTTTTTAATTTAAAAAAGAAATATATCTTTACTGAAATAGGTTTTAACAAGATATTAAACATATGAAAATCCCATTTAAACTTAATCTCCCGTTGTAAAAACACATACAGATTTCCTTTAAAAAAATTACTTTATTGTGGTGTTTTGATGTTTATTACTTTTTCTTCAAATTGCTCTTGAGATTTTTTTATTTAGTACTTGCAAAATAAGATATATACTTCTGATTAATTTTTTGTAAACTTATGATATTTTATGAAAATATAAATAAATTGATACAGTGTATAATATAAACAAAAATTTTAGGCAAGAACGAAAATTGGTACAGTGTATAATATAAACAAAAATTTTAGGCAAGAACGAAATTCTAGAAATCACTGTTTAACTGTTTAAAAAAAAAAGAGTTATTTAAAAAATCTAATTTAAAGATGCTTGCTGTTATAGTCAATAACACATTTCAGTAACTGGCCTTCATAACCAGGGTGATCAGGGTTTCTTTTGTACCTAGCCCATTGAGCACTGAAGATTGAATGTAAGGCTTCTGTTGATTGCTCACTAAAAATCCCCAATGCTGTACCCTTCAGAGTAATAAATTCAGGAACATGGTAGAACACTGCATGGGCTTTTGGGGTGACTGAAATTGGGAGTTGAAGATATGAGTTCTTAAAGTCTTTGATATGTTGAACATATTCAGTATTTAATGTCCTTCCAAAACAGGAGCTAACAACACTCTTAAAATGTTGGAATGTTTTCACAAAACCAAGCATATGGTCTGCCTTTTCTCTTTCAATAATTCTTTGCAAAACATTCGTACTCTTCAAAAGCTTATGACAATCATTCCCAACAAACTCTCCACCATGATAAGGTTGTAATTTCAATTTAAGAAGTAATGGCCAATCTTTGCCTTTAGGCCATATCTTTAGCATTGATTTGTAAAGATGATTTACAATTCCAAGGAGAAGGTGAAGTTCCATTGGGGGAATAAACTCAATAACTTGTTTGACATCTTCTTGATCAAACAATGGGTTATGAACAACATTATGAAAATCCTTTGCACACATTTTTCCATTCTCTTTCTCAATGAATGCTTTGTATTTCATCCTAATGGATTTGAAGTTTCTTGGAGTTCCCTGTTCTTTGAGGTCACTAGATTTAATATCACACCAACAGCAAGGGTGTTTGCTTGAGTGAGACTGAATGCCACAGATGATATTGGCTAACTTCATGTCACATGCAATAAAGAAAGGCACATCAATTTTCCCAAATAAACTTAAAATTTTTTTGACATTTTTATAAGTTTCTGAAACATTTTCAGCAACAGCAACAAGTAGCTGGCGCTTGACACTTGTTTCTTTCCCATGTTCTACAGCCAGTAAGCTTTTGTCATTTGAGGCTGAACTTGTTTTGACATTTTGACATCCACCATTGGAGATAACACTCAAGCTGAACTTGAGGAAAGTTCCTCCACCATCAATACCTAGTTTGATGAGAGGCGGTGAAGTGATTGCTCTAACTCTGAGAATTGTTTTATAAAAATCCCCTAAACTCTTGCAGTGAACAACCTTTGCCAAATAATCAGTTTTTGTTGATGGCCTTGTAAGTGAGATTTTGGAAAGTTTGAATAAACTTTCAACTTTTCGACCAGCCATTGTAAAGTTTTCCCTAAATTTTGTTTCAACAATTTTTGAATTTGTAGTCTTGTTTAATGTTACAGCCAGTTCTTGCATCTTTTTATTTGAAAGACCAGTATTGATTTGAATTTGAACCATGTCCAAAGTATTTAGAGAAGTTCTTGATATGCACTGAGCTCTGGAGGGACCTGGAGTGATTGTTAGAGCTCTACCTCTTTCTCTGCTCAACCTAATAGTGCCCTGTGGAGAAGATACCTTTTGAGTTATTACAGAGGACGCAATTTTTTCAGCAGTTCTGGAATCAGTTGCTACCATTTTCTTTAAGTTTTCAAACTTGGTGGCTTGTGAACAGTTATGTGTTATTCCTCTTTTGACTGCACTGAGACAGTTTGAGCATAGTTTATCAAAACTACTTGATGATTCTTTCAAATCTTGATCGGTTGAAAAAGAGAGCTTTGTAGAATGTCCTTTTAGTTGGCCAACCTGGCAAATTAAACAATTACAAGAATCAAATCCTCTGGTCTGTGGTCTAATAATCACTTTGTTAAAGTCATGTAGCTTGGGAAGAGGCAAGTTTCTATCTCCTTTGCCATGCTTTTGTACCATTGCTCTGCAGGAATTACATATCCCCAATGGAACTCTATCATCCTTAAAATCAATGGAATTTCCAGAAAAAATATCTAGTATTCTTTTCTTGTTGAAATCAGAAATATGTCTGTCACATTTTGAAAAACAAAAGAAGCATACAGATTGCCGACAATCTTGATGAGTTTTTCTTTTATATGGCATTTCAGTGCTTAAAAAACTGATCTTTGAAAAAAAATTTCAGTACAAGCTTGTGTTGATAAAAAATCTTTTTAGTTGTTTAGAATGTTGACTGCTTAAATGTAATTACTTTGATGTTGTGGCTTTTCCCGGAAATAAGAAACATTTGTTTACACATTTTTAAATAGTCGAAAAAAACTTGGCCAAAGCAATAAAAGATTTTAGGAGATACTTCAATACAAGAAAAAAAGCACAACAAGGTTATACATATTTGATTTAAATAAAAAAAACTTGATTCTAGCATTTACTTTGAAATTATTTTATAAATAACCAATTAATTTTGAATTTGCAATTCTAAAGTAATTTTTACAATATGAAAAAAAGTTTTTATTATATCCAATATTTGTTCACTCATTTTAAACAAAAACAACAAAGCAAACCTGTGGGTTTAACAACTAAAATATAAAGAGGTTTTTATGTGTTTTAAATTCAGAATAATTAGAAAAAATGCCTCTAGCTATGTGTTTTCTTCCCCATATTTTATACAAACTTGGACAAAAAGAGCACTCTTTTTACAGACAAAGTACACACAAATGTGAAGTCTAACAACCATAGAATCCCATATCCAATAGTCACATGATGTTGTTACTAAATTAGTTACTTGATGTAACTTTGAATCTTTAAAAAGCATAAAAACCACAAAAAGCTGCTATATTTTGGCCGTTTTTTCAAAGGCGAGATTCCTACTTTAAGAGCTATATCTTTGCACAGATAAAAGATATCTTGCTTCTATTTTTTTTGCCTGAAAGATAAATGCCAAGGCTTCATTCTATTAAATTTTGAAACTTCCATAGTCAATAATAAGGTTAAAATAAAAACGTAAAGCATCCGTTGTCTCTTTTTAAAGAGGCTTTTAGTGCCATACCCTATACTTTAGGTCCCTGTACACAAACCACAAGTGTTAAAGAGCTGATTTTTTGTCAGGTTATAGCCAACACATATATGTGAAGAGTTTTTGATATTTTTTAAAAACTCCATAACCCAAAAGTGAAAAAAAAACAAAATAGATTTACGACGGGGCTCCAAGTGCGAAGAGTTGCGCAAAATGCTATAAACTTTAAATGTGTTTTTCTCCTTTGGCTATAGAGATTAGATTTTAATTTTTACATCTGGTAATATCTGAGACCTTACAGATTAATGCCCCATCGGTCGTTTTTTTGGTCCTCAAAATTGAGGTTGGGACCATTTTTGGATAGGTGTGAAGCCAATTACGGGAGTCTGTTTGAATGGCTCGGAACGGTCTTAAGCCACAAAAAGTGTCAACACAAGAAATCGGTTAATACAAAAAAATTTATTGAAAAGATAAATTGTTTAAATGTGAAGTAAAAATGGATACGTTTTATTCGAACTACATCATAAAAAGCATTTTTGCAATGTCACGCAAAATTAAAGGACGTTTAGTAGAAGATAATCAGATATCTTGTGACTTTATTGGTATTTAAAATTTCTCTCAACTAATTATGAATTCTTTAAGCTGTTGTTCCTGGAAAAAGGATGGTAAAAGATCAAATCTGTTATAAAACATGAATAAAAACTTAGAAGAACATACTCAGCTGTTCATCTTTCCTCAATCAACAACCAAAAAATGCAACAGCTTTTTTGACTATCTATCATTTATTTGTCCTGGCATCATTTATTTGTACCTGTTGTAAATGCAAAAAGAAGAAAAAAATCAAACTGCAGTGTAAAGAGTAGGTAAAAAATAGGTGCTTGAAGCATTTAGTTTTGCTGGTAGCTAACGAAATGTAAACAACGTTACCCTGGTTGACAAATGTGAACAACGTTTGACAATCGGATGAAATCAACACCTAAACTTACAGGTCGCTGTAAACTTTTTTTTTACAGAGATTTCAAAAAAGTAAAACTATCAGCATTTTATCTGAAGAGTTAATCTATATTTCTGAAAGTAAAAAATAAAAAAAGTTGTTATTATAAACTTCATTGATTTTTTTTTCGAGAATAGAAATGGCTTGAATATTTTGTTGCATTCCCATCTATTAATCTCAATATTACGCATAGTAATTATGTTTAATAATTAGGGCATTGGGAGGTATTTTGGTTCCGATGTTGAAAATATATTGTAATCAGCACATTTATTCAAAGGCCAGTTTTCTTGCCACTTCTTCATCAAATCAAAAGGCACGCATATTCATATGCATGTTAGTCGTTAGTAACGTTTTCATTTGTAATGCATGGTTTTTCTGATGGTCATGATGGTCATTTAATTGTACACATGATGCCGATATCGGGCCGACGCTAGTGTGCTATCTGGGATTGTACACATAATCATGCAGATGATCCTCTAGAGAATTGAATGAGCTTTAACTTGATTAGTTTTCAATATTTTGCAATTTTTATGAGATATTCTAAAAACTAAAGTGGGTCACTTTTTTAGCCCAGCCAGTTCGCTGAATTCTATTTAATCACAAACTTTTGAATTTAGTAAGTAATTGATATTATTATTATACCAATTGTTTGTTATTTTTTACATTATCTTATTGATATTATCTTATCATGAAAAAAATAAACAAACAAAATAAAAGACAAAATTTTACTTTATGGAATGTTTAGAGGGGGAGCAGCATAACTTAAAAAATGTATGGTTTTAAATTACCATTATCGTCTTTCTTTTGTTTGTGAGGCTGAGTTACTTGAGAGAGAATTGGACCTTTCTGAGCGTTTTTTCGTTTTCTTTCATAGGAATGTTACTCTAACTTCAAATAAAGTTTGCTTTGGTTTTTTCAGGGCTTCTTCCTTTTTTTTCTTTTCCAAACTTTTTTATAAACCAAATGCTTATACACATTTCATTTTCACTTACCAAATTATTTTCTTTCTAAAGATCATGCTTTCAATTATCGTACTGTTGATAATTCAAAAACAAAAACTTCAAACCTGTAGAAAAATCATACCGGTTATGTTTTTTAGTCAATTGTACATATTTCTCTCTTTCATTTAAATATCAAACATTATACCAACTTTACACTTTATGAGCGTTTTGGTGCCCCCTCCCCCTCTAACTTGTGAGGGTTAGAGTGCATCACTCGATTAACTTGCTTTGTTCTCGGCCCTTTTTTTAAAAAAATTTCTTGATTAAAAAAAAAAAATTTGGTTTAAATCTTCATGTTCAAAAGCATTTCTTTAAGTCTTGGCTGAGATTAACAGCTTAATTCGGTGATCTTAGAATGGAAATAGAAGAGGCAGGAATAGAAATTCTAGTGTTGATGGGAATTCAATTGGAGTTATAATGGGAATGGGAAATCTAATATGGAAATGGGACAAAAAGAACGTGGGAGTTAAGGTTAGTTTTAGCTTAACTAAAATTAGTCAACTAGCAATTTAGTCTAACTAAATTTAGTCGACTAAATTCAGTTAGACTACAGTTAGTTGATTAATATTAGTTACGCTAAAATGTCAGTTGACTAACTTTAGTTATACTAAAAAGTTAGTCGACTAATTTTAGTTACGGTTTTTTTAGTTAGTTACAATTTTTAGTTTTGGTCACAAAACCAAATAAACCAACCAACGCAGCTCTATTATAGATAACTTTCTTTTTCGTTTGAATTTTTTCAAAACTTAAAAAAAGTTCAAATGAAGAAGAAAGAGTCCATTCATCAAAGTACTTTAAATTCGCACATCCTCATGTAACCGCTGTAACATCGATCTCTCCATAAAATTACCAATTACCAGGACTGTTTCAATCAACGATTATAAGATAAGAATCGAGATAATAAAAGTAATTCATTTAAACAAACTTAGCGTACTTTCGTTCAGAACGTATCTCAAATACCCGAACAAAATTTTCTTGGATTTTTGCAAACTTTTAAATTTGCTCAGATAAAAAACAAAATTAAGCTTGGAAAATTTATTCAAACCTTTTTAAAGTTTATACACTGAATAAATTTTGAAGCTCAAATACATTGCTACTAATAAAAAGTGTAAAAGCATACATGAGTGCATATTATCATTGTCAGAGATAAAAACATGTTGCTGTAAAAGAGGCTATCGAATGTACGGTAGTAAGCCATACTGTCAACAAAACTATTCAAACTCATTGCATTAAACCATACTTATAAACTTAACTATCGACTGATGCTCTTTTAGCTGCAAGGTTCTTTTTTTAATTGTAAAATAGCATAAGGTTCTAAAAGACTATAAACTTAAAATATCGAGTTTTCTGATTTTCGTTTGAAATTTTCAAAACACTTTAGGGTTTTTCTCAAATATTCAACAGTATTTCCGGCTTAAAATGGATAATAAAGTACTTAAAAGCGATTATTGACTGATGTTGAATGATTCTTTCATCTTCCTCATTGAAAAACATTTTAAAATGTTAAACACTACCATTGACAATTGGCGGTCAAGTTGCAACTCCTATTCAAAAACGCGTCTCATAACGAGGAAGTACAGAAAAGTATAAAAGTATGTCCAGCAGACACTGCCAAAAAAACTTGTTTGGTGTGCTATTCTTGCAGCGTTAAATCGGCTACTAAATAAAAAAAAAGTTTTTTAGCTCAAAGTATGCGCGCATCAAACGTCCTCCTTTCGATAGTTTTGCTTTGTTCGTCAATCGATGTGAAATGTGCAAAGTACAGCAATCCTTTAATTAAATTCTACGGTAAGTAAAATTTTTCAAAAACAAAGCAAAAAATGTAGCTTAATTTGTGTTTTCATAAATCTCCAAAAACGTTTTATTTGAACTTTACATAGGAAACGGTTATGGTTACGGAGGCTACGGCGGATAAGGCGGGTACGGTGGATACGTTGGTGCTTTGTATAATAAAGGAAGTGGGTATGGAAAAAGTTTCTACAGAGATTCATCAAACAAATTATCTAAACACGACCCTACAAGCTATACCTACAGTAAGAATTACTTTGCTTCGATTTTTTTCTTCGAGCTTTTCAGCCTGCCTTGATTTTCTAACGTTTTCCTATTTATTTTTATGCAGATAAAGGCTATTGATACCTTGGTTATGGGGGCTACGGTGGATTGGGTGAATACAGTGGCGGCCTATACAACAAAGGAACTGTATACGGGTACTACCGCGATGAATCACTGAAGATGTCGAAACAGGACCCTTCGTACAATTCGTACAGTAAGAGTTTGTTTAAGTGTTTATGTTAAAATCTCCATCTTCTTCATTGATTTTAGTCAGCCGTCTATATCAATGTGTTTTCAATGCAGATAAAGGGTACGGCGGATTTGGTGGATACGGCGGAAACGGCGGATACGGTGGGTACGGTGGATACGGTGGATACGGTGGATACGGTGGATACGGTGGATACGGTGGATATGGCGGATACAGTGGATTAGGTGGATATGGTGTCGGGTCTTACAACAAAGGAAGTGGCTACGGAGGAAATGGCTACTACAGAGACGAAAGTGCTAAAAGTTCAAGCGACCCGAACTATAATTCGTACGGTAAGTCTCGTTGCATTTGAAATGTTATCAAAAAGCATTTTCTGTGAAATACACAGCGATACGCTTTGTTAGTTAGAAAGAGCGAAAGCGAAAGAAAAAAAGTTCAGACGAATGCAAAGTCGATGCAATTTAAGACAAGGCATTTATACAAATGCATGTAATTTACTTTAGACAACGTTTACAACCCATATTACAGCAGAGATTACAAAACATACGGGGGACCAAGTTACGGAGGTTATTACTAAAAAGCTGGGAGGTAATGATGAGTTTTCATTGATATTGTTAGTTTGTTTTTTTTTCCTCGTTGCTAACGTGTAACTAACTATGATTTAAAAAAGTGATACGGCTGAACAGCCTTTTACCAGAAAGTTGCTGATACGCAATTTATTATTCCTTGCTGCAAAAGCGAGACTTTGAAAACCTACAAACTATAGAGCTCAATTGATTCGATTTCAAACCTCTTCTCTGCACCTACCAATCTACAGTAGTTTTTTTAGTTTATTGTAATTAGATTTTGATGTTAGTATTAAATTTTATATACTTAAGATAAGAAAATCCATCCGTTTTTGATAAACAAAACTTTTTTTGAAAAAGACTCTAAGCATTATGGATTCTTAATATTATATTATTAATATTGATAAAATTGTAAAAATTCCATTAAAAAAAAAAAAGTTATTTTCTGAAGTAAAAAAATATGAAACTGCAGCTAAACTATGTAACTTTGCTGAGTAAAATTATGAAAATTATGAAAATTTATTCTTATAATCCCGATAAAATATTTGTATAATTAAAATGATGGAAAAAGTGTACCTAGATATAAATAAATGTCCATACCTCTTTTTCATGGGGGCTCTACGCATTTTTATTTCTTGTATTTTGATAAAATATTGCAAAAACAATCCTTTATCATTACAGTACCAATGGTTCCTGTTAACACAATAAGTTGTTTAAAATTACTATGAATGAATCATTATTTGATAAGACAATATAGCAAAAATTTAAAATGTTTTTCAAAAAACGGTTTACAATAAAAGTTTATGTTAAAACCAAAAAAATTTTGAAAACCAAACCACTTTGATTTGTAAAACCTGGTTTCTTTATTCAAAATTCGTTCTTTAAGTAAATATATATATTAAATATATTCATTGCATTTTATATATTACGTGTTTTATGTATAATATATCGTCATTGTACTTATTATGCAGTCATTCAGTCAAAGTCATTTTTTATAAAATATTGTGTTTTTTTTTTTTATTGTTTTTTAAAGCACAAGGACAAAATTATTTATAAAAATTTTTTGTAAAAAAGAAATCAGTTATTTGAGGTATCAGCAAAAATTAGCATAATAAGATTTAAGGGACATAATATTTCGTTTTAGAACATATATTTATAACATATATTATAGAACATGTATAATATTTTGTTTGTTGAAGCATTTAAGATGTTCACAGTATTTATATTTAAAGCAACATTATATTGTAAGTCTATTGACTTGCTGTGGTGCAGCTTCTTTCAAAAATATATTTTATATATAAAAATTTTATCTATCTTTCTTAAGGCCAAGGTTGATAGGATACTTATTGACAGGTGCTGAACTATTTTCATGCAAATTCTACCGCCATTAGAAAAAATCTTGAAAATAATAAGAAAATTTTTTTTACCTTCCTAAGTATTCGTTGTTGCGTTGTTCCTAAAAACATATTTCATGAATGATTAGATTATTTGGTTCAAACTTCAAACATGACGATTCACTAAAAAATTAATTTTAGTTTCTCTAAAAATCAAACGTCAGAAATGTTGCTAGTGTGACTGTTACTTTAATAAAGAATTTTAAAATACCTGGAAACAAAATAATTCCGCAATATAAGAAAAATGAAATTGTATTCAAAAGAAAGGAAAAAAAAAATTAATTTAAAGTTAATTCTCTCTTATTTGGAAATAGATTTGCATTGCTTGGTCAAGACTGAGCAGTGAACGCCTCAGGGAAGAAATAGCATAAGCTCTAAGAATGGAATTAGTAAAAATGTTTTCGGACAGATGTCCAGAGTGAACCAAAGACTCACGCAGACGAAAAAATTAAAGAATCATGTAGATGAAAAAGTTTCTATGCTCACCGCCGCACACGCCCAAGGTCGCCAAACAGCCCTTCTTAAGTCAAAATTACCTAATACATCAGATTCATCAATGTTATACCTAACGCTTTTATTTCCTTTAAAACTGAAGTTTCTGATCCCATTTTTCCGATAAAAATTAAGATTCTCCATAACGTATTTCTAGCCTTATTCTCTATGTTCTAGCCATAAGTTAATAATCGCTTCAATATTGACATTTCTATTGAGAATAAGTTATTGCATAGTTCAACTCTAGCTTAAAGATCTTAGTTCTAAACATGTGTCAATACTCGTTTTAAAATTAAAAATCCCTGATTACATCAAGATTCTCATAACGGCATTTCTAGTCTTATCCTCATAGTTTTAACCTAGTGTCAATATTCGTTTTAGTATTGACATTTTGATTCGGATTAAGTTCTTGCTCAGTGTAATTCTAGCCTTAAATTCTGGCCTAGTGTCAATATCCGTTTCAATATTGAAAATTCTCAGTGTATTTCAAGCCAGATTCTCTTATTTCTAGCCTATTGTCCATATCCGTTTTAATATTGACCGTTCTCAGTGTATTTATAGCTTGATTCTCTTATTTCTAGCCTAGTAATAATATCCGTTTTAATATTGACCGTTCCCAGTGTATTTCTAGCCTGAATCTCTTAGTTCTAGCCTAGTGTCAATACTCGTTTTAATATTGAGCATTCTCAGTATATTTCTAGCCCGATTCTTTTAGTTCTAGCCTAGTGTCAATATCCGTTTTAATATTGACCGTTCCTAGTGTATTTCTAGCCTGAATCTCTTAGTTCTAGCCTAGTGTCAATATTCGTTTTAATATTGACTTATCTTAATGTGTTTCTAGCCTGATTTTCTTAATTCTAGCCTAGTGACAATATTCGTTTCAACATTTACTTATCTGCGTTTGATTTTAGCCTGATTCTTTTAGTTCTAACGTAGTGTCAGTATTCGTTTTAAATTTGACTTATTCGTTATTTTATATAGAATTTAAACATTTTTGATTTGATCAAGTAGCTGCTCGGATTATTTTCTAGCCTTTATTTCTTAGCTCTATCTGAATATCAATGTCTGTTTTAACTAATGGTACATAAAACATCTAAGCTTTTATTCTTATTGTAAACGCTGGATTAACCGATCTAGAGGACGAAAACTCAATTTTCCGGAAAAAAGATAAAATTTCCAATTAGTGGTTCGACCCTCGCATCTAACCTGAGGCCGATATTCGAATGCGTTTTTCACATTCCACTAAGCTACGCAAACTTATTTAATACGGAGTTTTAGTAAAAACAAACATGCTTTTTTGATTTAGGCGAATACTATATTTATAAATTCGTATTTATAAAATACTTTCGGTGAAACCGATTGTATTTGAGTTTTTATACTGGCCACTTAGACGTTGAAAATCTATATATATTAATATATAACAAAATTGTTTAACGGTTTTAACTGGTATTAATGCTAGCGATTAGGAGGCGACTAGTTAGGGAGAAAGAGAAAAAGAAAAAACATTAGTGCTTTGTTCCAATTTACTATTGTAGTGGTTAAGGTGACCTTCTCGTCAGGGTCATGATTTTGTCACCATGGTGTTTCGAAGAGACTATAGCGCTAAGTCCCATGACCTACACCACCATCTAGGTCCACTACTATGCTAAAACGAGCACGTGCTCAAATTTTGTAAAGCACTAATATTTTTGAAATAAGCATTGTTCAGGTTATTTAAGAGAGGAGACTAGCTGTCTCTTTGGTAGTATTATAAAAAGTAAGTATTCTTACCGTTTTAAGTGGACTCGAGAATCGGATAAGGACAAATAATAATATTCACAGGTATACGGCGTCTAAGCAGTTGGGCACTTTGTAGAAGAGAAAGTTTAATTAGTAGCTTCAATTTTATACTGAGTGCGGTCCCTTGGGGCTGGAATGAATTATTATTTTTACTTTCAGGAAACGAATTTCCAATGAATTAACATTTTAAACCTATCAGCTATTATTTTTGAATTAATTCAAAGTAGTTTGAACCAGATTTTTGCGTTTTTTAATATTATTAGAAATTTCATGACAGCTATTTTAATCAATCCTGGCGTATGCAAACAGCGCGCACCAAAACCTTCCCATCCTAGAGTTAAGTAAAGATTGATGAAAGAATATAAAAGAAACTGCTAGAGCAAAAAAAGCTTGCAAATTGTATTCAAAAGAAAGAGAAAAAAAAAATTAATTTAAAGTTAAACACCAAAAAATAAAACTGTACTTTAAAAGCTCGTGAAGTAATATCCACGACAATGTTGCTGAAGAATCTAAAGAAGCAATCTCTATTATTCAAAGTAACAAAACTTGCTTGATACAAAAGCAACAAAGGACATAAAAGAAAATATAAATTTAAAAAAATTTTTAAAAAAAAAGATAAAAAAATTTTTTTTTTGTTTTGATGTTCAGAAGTTAAAAAGAAATTCAGTCAAGAAAAAGTGGATTAAATGAGAAACAGATATAAAGTGCTGTTTTGAAAAACATAATGGCTTATTTAAATTTTACATAAATAGGTAATTGAATAGAGAAAGCAGAGTGATCTTAAAAAGAGATTTTACCCAAATCAATTTATTTTTCGCTAATGACTGCTAATAGTTGTTCCATTCACTATCCAATGATATTCCAATTTCGACACGAGTCACTGTTCTGAATAAATATTCTTTATTTAAGTATTGCATGTTCTTTATTTAATTATTGTTTTATTGTTTGTATGTTGTTTTTAAGTTATTTATAAATAGTTCAATTATAATTAAAAACGCTTAATTTTTACGGAAAAACTGACGTCACTTTTGTGCTACGTACCAGTCAAAAGTTTACTTTCAATTCACAATCTTAACGAAAGGTTAAAAAAACTTCTCACTTCTTTGTTTCTGAAAGTTTCCTTATATTTTTTGTAAACTGTTGTGTTAGAAAATATAGTTTTTAGTCAGATTTGTTTTCACTAATTGGTGCAAGTTGAAATGTTATTTCAAATTTTGTGAAGAAAATAGAAAGATTGTATTTGAGCAATTCCTAAATAATGACACAAAAAACAAACAGGCCAGTTACCTAATAGGCCTTGTTAGCACAACCTTAAGGTGAAGCAGCAAAGGAGATTATCTGATAATGAGTCTACTGAACCATCCCAAAATTGCAGCTTTACTTATGATGTTTCATTCCGGGAAATTAATGGTCTGTAAATCAGCTTTTACAAGTTTTTATGGAATTAAAAGTGGAAGAGTTTGTAGACTTTGCAAATTTGCTGCAGCATGTAAATCACCAGTGAACACGAAAGAAAAATCTACATCAGGAAATTCTGTAATCAGTGTATATGAGAGACATGGTGAGGCAACATATTTCTATTTTTCAGCTTTTAACTTCCTAATGAAATAAATACTCATGTTCACGAAGTATTTTATTTATGGCTCAATGTCATTGATATGATTTATGACGTCAGCTTTATGATGTTGATTGAGCATCGACTAAAAGATTTCAAAAAGTCTACCAAAGTCCAAAGTCCACCATTCAACTTTTAAGGTCAATCTTGCCTTGCTACAGCGTATTTGGTGGTTTAAAAAAGAAAGTAAATAAAAAACAATGAACTTACACAATTGATCATTATGCTAAACAAACAAAAGCTCCTCAAAAAGTCTGAAATATTTATTCTTGAAACTAATTATGTTAAAAACTGCAAAAAACTGGTTGCCCCAACATTATAAGCTCACAGTAAGCAACCATTTTTACGGTTGTTATAATTTTTTCCCTAAATTCTCGATTAAGAAATTTTCTTTTTTTGGAATTCTAAAACTTTTAAACTGCCTTTTTGTTTGCACGATAAGCCACATCCAGGAATACAAGATATCTAAAATTTGCATTTGGCATTCGGAGTTTTAAGCAAAAAAGATCAAGTATGGATAAGTTAGCTTTACAAGCTTCGCTAAAAGAATTAGTATTATTAAAAGCATTAGTATTTATAGTATTCTTGGTCATTCGCAAATATTTAAAAGTAACATTGTAGCCCGGCACACTTTGATGTCCTTTTCGGCGTCAATGAAAGTATGCTAGGCCGCAGTTTGTATACCGTTGGTTATATTAATGATGTAGAAAATATGAGGTGATCCGTCAGCGGAGTGGTAATGCAGAATAAGGTGAAACTTTTTCTATTCTTTTGAAAAACAAATTTTGAAAACAATTAACCAATTATAGTTAACAATGATTGTTTAAGAATTCATTTTGTTATTATAAACAATAATAAATACAACCTTAACAAAAACACGCATAAAATTATTTATTCATAGAACCTAAATCGGCAAAGACTATAAATTCCTTTTCTTTTGATTGTTTGAGATTTTTCGCTCTCCTTCTTTTCGCTGGGCGATTTTCACTTAATGCTTTAGAACTAGAACTGATGTCATGACATTCTTTTGGACCTTCTTAGAACCGAATTAGTAACTGATTGGTATTGCGAGGGCGGCGTTTTTTTTTTTAAATTGATAATTAATTATTTAAAGTTTACGTTGTATTGAGGGAAAGGGTAAAGGGAAGTTTGGGTTTAGAGTTGTAAGGAAGGGTATATGGAGGTTGGTAATAAGGTTGATGGCGTGGGAAGTACTTGGTTAGGAAAGGGCGAAGTTCGGTGATAGTATGGTTAGGAATTGGCAAGGTTTATTCAAAAAAGGGCTAAACTTCTACTTGGCGTCCTAAATATATTCTATTATATAATAAAACTCAACGTCCTATAAGTGTGTAATGGTTAGCACTCTTTTGCTCATAACGTTTATGTAATACAAATAATATTCTCTTACGCTTCTTGCAGTGTTCAATACTGTTTACATCAATTACTCCTCTTTTTTATATCTTCTTTTTATTACAAATATCTCTTCTTTATATGAAACTTCTGGTTATTCTCCTTTAATCAATATTATAATCTTCTTCTAATTATCAAAACCTCTTCTTCTTTTTTCTCTTTTATTCACTTATAAAAACTGCTTGTTCATCAAAGTATTTTTCAATCACAAAAATTTTCTCTCTTTTTAAAATTCTTCTTAAAAACTTTCGTAAAACTTTAATTTACTTCTCTTTAAAACTTCATCTTTCTCCTCCTTTTTAAAACTTTAATTTACTTCTCTTTAAAACTTCGTCTTCCTCCTCCTTTTTAAAACTCTTCTTCTAACCGTCAGACTCTTTTTTTTTTGAGCTTTTATATTTTTTTTGCCTGTTTTCCAGTTGCGATATCTTTTCATTTATTTATATGGCAGGTTAATGAGTCTTCGTGTTTACGTCTTTCTTCTTTCCGTTTTATTGTTTGCTTACATGATAAATTGATGAATCATCGCGTACAAATCTTTTCCTGGTCGTTGTTTTTAACTTTTCTTCTTTTCGCTTTATCATTTTACGAGTCTTCGCGTTTACGTCTTTTCCCAGTTGCTTCTTCAACTTTTCTTCTTTCCGCTTTATCGTTTATTTATATGGCAGGTTGAATAAATCTCCGTGTGTATGTCTTTTCTCAGTTGTTGTTTTTAACTTCATTCTTTTTGCTTTATCATTTATTTATATAGAGAGTGGACCAGTCATCTTATGTGCATCTTTTCCGATCGTTGTTTTTAATCTATTTCTCCCTCCTCACAGTATTCATGTTTGGTGTCTCATATTTTTTATCATTTTTGCTTACAGAGGCAGCATCATAACCCTCATCAAGTTTTTTTCTACATCTTCAACGAGAACACTTTAATCCTTCCCACTGCTCCTAAATTATTAAGATTATACTTTATAAAGACCATAATGGTGTCTTCTAGACTTTTATCTTAAGATTATCTTTCTCTAAACTGTGTAAGTAGTTCATGGCTTAATTTAACTACTGGATTGACAATTCACTGTATAGTTAATTCACTGGTTAGACACTGCGCATTGTAAAAGCCGATTGTAAAGTAATAACTTGATTCGGCTCCACAACAGACAACAACTTACTTAAATAGATAACAACTTAGTTAACCAGACAACAACTTAGTTAAACAGACAACAACTTAGTTAACCAGACAACAACTTAGTTAAACAGACAACAACTTAGTTAAACAGACAACAACTTAGTTAACCAGACAACAACTTAGTTAAACAGACAACAACTTAGTTAAACAGACAACAACTTAGTTAAACAGATAACAACTTAGTTAAACAATTATTTACAATGCTGTACACAACAACTTACATGGCCTAAGCTAATTCCATTCCCTCAATGGGTTTTTAAAAACTTAAAAAAAATAAAGGGTTTAAATACAGATTAAAAGGAAAAAGAAATTTACAACATACCACATGTTGTAATTATCAAGCTTTGCAAAGCATTTAGCACCAAAGCCTATCCACTTCGGAGTAATATCATTTAACTCTATGTAATTTTATCGCAAAGCATTCTGGGATGTCCTGCCGGACCATTGAAACTTTATAATAATAAATATCAAGTTGTTTTCTTGCATATATCTTAAAGAATTTTGACATTAACTATAGCAATGCCATCATTTTGTGCTGCTCTAAACTGTGGAAATAAGAGTGGAAAATGCTGTAAAGATATTTCATTTTTTCGTTTTCCTAAAGACGAAAAAAGGCAAGCTAATATCAATATTTTAAGTACTACTTACTTTATATTTACAATTGAGTTTTAAATTTTAATTCATTTAGACGTAATTGTAATTATTAATAGGTTTTTTCCTTTCTAACTTTTTATTTCATTAAAACTTTATGAAATAAAAATTGTAACTTTTGAATATTGTAACTTTTGAAAATAAATGCTCTTTTTAATTATTAGATGTAAAAAGTGGCTCATCAACTGTCGTAGGAAAGATCTAGACAACACACCTTTGGTATTTTTAAACAAAAATTTTTATTTGTGCAGCAATCATTTTGAAGACACAATGTATTATCTTACAAATAATGGTGGAAAACGTCTCTTACAATCAGCAATTCCTACTATTTTCAATATACCAAATTCTCCTCCATTTGTTGGTTGCAAGAGGAAACCACCAGTAGAACGACATCCAGTCCCAGTAAAAAAACGTGATGTTTATTTACCTGTTAATTCAGATAATATTTCAGAGAACAAATTGCCTTTTAATGAAATCAATTCCAACAAGGTTCAAAGGCTGCTATCAAGATTGCGTGTCAAAAATACTAGATTACATAAACAGGTTGAACATTTAAAATCAAAAAAAAAAATTCAACAAATCTGTGATGGATCTATAAATCATATCTTAAAATTATCCAGTAAATACTTATCACCAATACAAGTTAGTTTTTTTAAAAGTCAACTCCTGATGAGTAAACGAGTCAATAAAGGAAAACGTTGGTCAATTAGTGACAAGATTTTGGCATTGCGACTTCTATTTCATAGTCCTCAAACTTTTAATGTCTTACGAACAATATTCTGTTTACCAAGTAAAACTTGTTTACTACTGTTTTTGTCTCGTGTATTTGCAGATCTTCAAACGGTTTTCTCCTCAATTATTTTCTTTTTTAAAGTTACGGGCTGAGGCAATGAAACCATATGATCGTAATGTCAGTCTTGTTATGGATGAGATGTCATTAAAGCAGCATTTAGAATATGATAGATATTCTGACACAGTTTATGGAATGAGAAATGGAAAACTTTTAAATCAGGCTCTTGTTATTATGGTTAGGGGCTTGTCAAACAAATGGAAACAACCAATAGCTTTTTTTTATAATAATTCAACAGTATCAACAGCTGACTTGGCTTTTTTACTACGTGAAACCATTACCAAAGTTCAAGAAACTGGTTTACACATTAGATGTATAGTTTGTGATCAAGGAGCTACTAATATAGCTGCCTTACGTTTGCTTGGGTTTTCCAAAAATTTGCCATACTTTCTAAATCCTTCTATTGATAGAAAAATTCATGTTATTTTTGATCCTCCACATTTAATAAAAAGCATTAGAAACAATTTACAGAGACATAACATTGATATTAATGGTGAAATTGTTTCTTGGCAACATATCCAGTCTCTATACAATTTAGACAAAATAAACTCTGTGCGTCTAGTACCAAAACTAACAGACAGGCACTTAGACCCTGGGCCTCTTTTATCTATGAAGGTAAAACTTGCAACTCAAGTTTTCAGTTATCAGGTTGCTACTGCATTACATTGCTGTTCTAATACAAATTTACTGCCTTTGAGTGTCATACCAACAGCAAGATTTGTTGAACGTATGGATACTTTATTTGACATATTGAATTCATATAAGTTGTATGCTGACAAACCAGCTCGTTGTGCTCTAACTTTAAAAGGAGATAGTATTTCTCAACTGGAAGAGTTAAAGTATTGGATTGAGAAATGGAATTTTTGCGGTGTTAAAAATCAAGCAAGTATATCATGTCACTGGGGTTTAAGTGTCACAATAAATAGTGTGCTAACCTTAACTAGAGAGCTGTTTTCTGAAGGTTTTGAGTTTGTTTGTACTTCTCGATTCAATCAGGATTGCATTGAGAATTTTTTTTCTATTATTTGAAGCAAAGGTGGATGGAATGACCGTCCTAATGTTCGACAATTTCAAGCTGCCTACCGAAATGCCTTACTTCTTTTATCTGTGGAGAAAAGCAAATCCAATAGCAACTGTATAAAGGACTCAGATTTTGCCACAGCTTTCAATCTAAATGAATTTATGAAGTGTTGCAATCAAAAAATCACAGATTGTGGGATTTATCAAGTAGAAAGACCTAAGGAAATCTCTTATTTTCTACCAGGATCAGTTTATAGGTTTACTAGAGAAATTTCAATGAAACCAATCAAACAAGCTCTTTCACACATGGCTGGGTGGCTTGTTCAAAAAGTTAAGTTGTGTGATAGGTGTGAAGATACACTCTTTCTTGGTTCAACTGACAATCCATCAGCTTTTATGTCACTAGTTTGTGAAATGGAAACAACTTTTATGATATTCATAAACAAATATCTTGAAAGAAAGGGACTGGCCATGATTCTCATCAATAAAGTTAAAGAATCCTGTCACTTTCAGTTTTTGTATGACCTGCATGAAGAACATGCACATAATTTAGAAAAAAACATTGTTCGGCTTTTTGTTATTACAAGAATTTTTTATTTCATAAAATTTTTAAACTTGCACGTATTGTTCATAATTGATATACATGTTAATATTTCTTCAATATATTTCTATGTAATTAAATGTATATTAAAAAGTTTTATGGTTTACGAGTGTATGTTATACAAAAAATAATTTAAAAAGTTTTAAACTTGTTCTCTTTTCCCCATCATTTCATTCTTACTGAAACATCTTAAACTATAAAAAATTTAAATATCTAACAACAGAGTTAATCCATAAAAAAAACAATTTTTGTAAGTTGCGGAAAAGGTCCGGCAGGACATCCCAGAATGCAATTTTCGTCAATTAACAGGAGTTTCGCTAAGTGGATAGGCTTTGTTTAGCACTTCAGAAAACAACTGTTCAATTACAAGTTTTAAAAAATGCACATTGGGAACTATATTGCTTTTAAACAATCAATATAAACAAACAATGCACATTGGGAACTATATTGCTTTTAAACAATCAATATAAACAAACAATGCACATTGGGAACTATATTGCTTTTAAACAATCAATATAAACAAACAATGCACATTGGGAACTATATTGCTTTTAAACAATCAATATAAACAAACAATGCACATTGGGAACTGTATTGCTTTTAAAAAATCAATATAAACAAACAATGGTGTCTAAAACTAATCTAAATAATATAAATCAAATGCAGCTGCTAGGTTTTCCATGACCAAAGATCTACGATTAATTCTTTCAATTGAAATCAGAATAAGTCCTCTGAATCTCTTTCAGAGAGATATTTGGACCTTGCATAAGTTCTCTCACATGATTAATTTGGTACAAAATGTTGTATAAAGTCAGAGTACACTCAAGAAGAGGCCCGCGCGGGGCCCCTTTGAAGAGGAATGCTACTCCACGAGTATTACTCAGTCATTTTAATACATGTGCTCAACGGTCTGGACTCAACTATGTGCTCAACGGTCTGGGCCCTCTTTAGCTCAGGGCCCAAGGCAAATGGTTAGCTAGCCCACTGTATTCCGACGGCTCAGTACACTGGTACTGATAAATTATACCTTTTTCTTGCACTTTATAAATAATCTGGCTTTAGTTGCTATTCTGATACGGTTTCTTGATAAATAATTATCCTTGTGACGTCACTTGGAAATATCTTCATTTTGTTTACGTTTATATTTTCTTTTAAATGCGATAAATTGGTTATAAATAAGTATTGAAAGTAAACGCATCAGTAAGCCTGGTAAATCAAGAATGATCTTTGGGTAATCCTGCAGTTAAGCGGCCTAAAATAAATTTATTTTTTTACTTAATTAAAATCTACGGTGGAGAAGATTTTTATGTAACTTAAAAAGAGAAAAATGAAAATTACTAATTAGGCGTGGAATTAAATTAATCGAAAGGATAATTAAAATTTGACGGAGATAGAAATTAAATGTGGAAGCGATATTATAATAGATATACTACTTTCTGTTTTGCTTTTAAAGTGAAAAATAATATTTGTCAGCTTTTTATCTTAGAATATATTTTGATTCGCAATATCAGGTAAATACGTTTACAAATAAATTTTTTGATACAGTTATAATTTTTTTTAAAATTTATGAAAATGTAAACTACGGTGAAAATATGTTTTAGGAAAAATGTTAATAATTCTTTTTTAGATGGCACTGCAACAAGTTCGTCGTGGGAGACCAAGTGCTCCAACAACAATCGTTGACGAAATTAGAACGGAACAACAGATTTTACAAGAAAACTGGCGCTTACTGGATCTCGGATCCAGTATTAGACAACCACTAACTGCTCTGCAGTGGCTAGCACAGCGAAAATTGATTAAAAATAGTGTTTTTTGTAATAACTGCCAAATTCAATATACTTTGAATTCATATAAAGACGCAACTGACGGTTACCGCTGGAAATGCAAAGGTTGCAAGGAAAGGCGAAGTGTTAGGCAAGACTCCTTTTTTAGCCAGAGTAGACTTTCCTTACAAACATTGTTATATTACATATATGGGTGGAGTCGTAATATGCCGCAAAGAGATATCCAACATGAAGCGGGTATGAATGATGCTTCTCATACGTTAGCTGACTGGGCCAACTTTTGCAGAGATGTATGTGAAGTAGATCTAGAGACTAACCCAGCAGTTATTGGAGGTTTTAACGCTGACGAGACTGCAGTTGTGGTTGAAATCGATGAATCAAAGTTTTTCCATCGTAAATATCATCGCGGGCAATGGCGACCAGGTCATTGGGTGTTTGGTGGTGTCGAAAGGGTTTCGCGAAAGTGCTTTTTGGTAGAAATACCAGATCGGTCTGCAGAAAGTCTTCAGAACGCGATTTTACAAAATATTTTGCCTGGAACTCATATTGTGTCAGACGGCTGGGCATCTTACGCTGGAATTGAAAATCTACAAGATGGAATTTATTCCCATTCAGTTGTTACTCATGAGCGTAACTTTGTCAATCCCCTAGATAACGACATTCATACTCAAAACATTGAAAACTTATGGATGCGAGTCAAGCGCAAGCTGCGACAACAATTCGGAACACACGAAGATTTATTTACCTCACACCTGCATGAATTTATGTGGCGTCAACGATATAAAGATGTTCCAATATTTTCTGCTTTTATTACATGCGTGTCCCGTCAGTACCCTTTTTAAAACGGCTATTTTCATAGCCACAAATTATCGAAAAACATTATAGCATTAAAAATGAAAAAATATATATTTACATTTTTTATAATTATATTTGGTCATGGTCATGAATATGGTAAAAAATAGTTAAACTATTTAAAATAAAAAAATCAAACAACCAAATAAAAATCTTTATAAAAAATTTAATAAAACTTTTCGTTATTCGAATTCGTTCGTCATTCAAAAAATATTTTTATTAATTAACAATAAAAAAAGTTTTTAAGTCTCCGCGAACGAGAGCGTGTAAAGTTAAAACATACTTTTATTTTAGGCCGCTTAACTGCAGGATTACCGATCTTTGAATTTTAATTTAAATATGTTTGTGCGAAATTCTGTTAATCAAGGTATTTATTTTGTTGAAGTTTAGCCATATTTTACTAAAACAATATTCGTATTGAGAGAGTTTTTTTAGGGATAAAACTTTAAAGTTACATAGATAATTATCAAGCTATACAATTTGGTTTGACTTACATGCGATTATTCAGAATTCTAACTTCGTTATTGACCTCATAGAAAGCAGAAAAATTTTTTGAGCAATTTAAGATAGTAAATATAGAATTTTTTACTATAAAATGAATGAAAATCAATTTAGAATGATATGGTATTTAATGGGAATCTTCAAGTAACACAGATAAAAGTCAATCAACAATTATTTTAGAAGAGCAAGTAGTCCCTTATAAATTGTAATTAATCACCAATCATGAAACTCAAACATAAGGCATCACTTTGTAGTTCTTTTAAATCTAATTGAATTCTGTAAATTATCTATAAAAAGTTTATAATTTTATGTATTTTGATAAGAATTTACAACTCTTCTTTTAGGTGCATTAAAGCCTGAACTGCTTCAAGTATGTGTGTTCAAATTTAACTAAATTACAATTAAAATGTTTAAAGATATTTAAATTCATGTGTGCATTTGTTTATGTAGAAATGTATTAATATATGTATGTGTTTTTGTGTGAATATGCATATAGAAATATAAATGTCTTTGTGTGTAAAACATTAAAAGTGCTAAATAATTTCTTGTCTTTTTAGGAAGTGAAACTATATACTAATGCAAGAGAACGCGAGAAGTATATTTCTTTTTAAACTATCTTAAATTCTAAAAATTATTAATAAGTAATTGATCCTCATATTCTGTCCAGGTATGATAATATGGCAGATTTATTTGCTGTTATCAACACACTGCAGTGTTTAGAGAAAGCATATATTAAGGATGCTGTAACATCAAAAGAGTAAGTCTTTTTTTGCTGATTTTTTTGTGTTTAATTATTGAGCTCAGGTTTCAACCATGAATAGGTTACAAAATATGTAAGCCAGAACATATAAATATGTATGTAAGCCAGAATATATAAATATGTATGTAAGCCAGAATATGTAAGAACTGAAGATTAATTTCTTTTAATTCTCAGTTCTTTATGGTTTAGTGTACAATTTTATACATTTTTAGTCCAATAAAACAACCAAAAAATCTGTTATCTACAAGTATCATGAAACTGGCCAGCAGTTAATGCTAAAAAAAAAATCAAGAGATTTTTCACAGAAAAAAAAGTAAAAAAAATCTTTTGCAGTTTTCTAATTTAACTTTTCTTTTGGCTCCAAAAATGTTATTAGACTTTTCTGTTGATCTTGCTATAAAATGCTAGGAAGATGATCAATATTTAAAAACTTTGAGTTGTGTGAAAGAAGGTATTTTTAAAAATAGTGGCATGTGTGACTACAACATGCTTACATTTTACTGTCAAATAGAGTAATTATTCCCATTTACAGTAAACATCTCTTTTTTTCCTAGCCATTTGGTTTACTTATAATGCTCTATTAATTGCTATTGTTTGCAAATAAAGTGACTGTAAATTTTAGAAGACAAAAAGAATTTTTTTTTCTCACAATCATTTGTATTAAATTTTTTTTTTGGTAGTAATTAAAAGCCTTTATGACTTAGTCCAAAGTTTTAGATGTCCTTCTGGAATAAACTTGCGCTTTTTATATCATATTACAGTAGACATCTACATTAAAAATGGAAAATAAAGTTTGTAAATTTTTTTCGTATTTCATATCAAGCTTATATTTTAAAAAAAAATTTTTTTTTTAAAAATGTAAGCTTGATATGAAATATGAAAAAAAAATCTTAAATTCTTGATACGAATATCTTAAGTTTTTCACTGTAAAACAAACTGTTTTCTAAATGTAGATCACCTTACAGGTTATCCAAAAATTAAAAGTAAACAAAAAATTTTAAACTTTATTGACTTTTAAGCAACTTACAGAAAGACAACACTAACAAATGCTACATAATAAATGTTAAGAATAAATATTGAGTACAAAAAAGGAAACTGCTGATGTATGTATAATTTGATAATCTTATAAAAATTTCAATTCTCTGAGTTGAATTCTGAAAAGATTATTGGATTATACATAGCTCTATAATTATATATAGCCTTTACTCCCACAAACTTTCATTGGCTAAATGATGGTTAGGATTTTCATCAGTAGTTCAACAAATATCATCTTTAGATTGGAATTGGACCCTCATTCACTACTATCATACACACAATTTTCAAACATTAAGTTTTTGTATTTTAAAGTTTTATATTTTTGTGTGTAAGTTCAATTTTCCTCATGAAACATAAGATTTTGATGTGACTAGTCTCAATAAACAACCATAATAAATTGATCTATTGATCTAAATTTATAGATAATTTTATAGATCTGGAAATTTTAAGTGAAATCTCCTAAATAGTGACTTCAATATTAGTGTTTGTATTTGTAAAGATTGATAACTTAACCAAACTCTCTAGAGTGTGTGCTTAAGTTATCTTTGCAAATAAATATCAATACAATCATCTGCTAATGTATTCTAATTTATATGTTCAGCCCTATCTGTTGTAATCCAAGAGATAGGACATGAGGAAAACTCCAAAGTTTAGTGAAAGATGAGACATAAGGCCATAGGATTATTTCCTTGAAAGATACAAATAAATTCCATACAATGCTGCTTGCTTTGCTATATAGAAGCATTATAGAAACACTGACAAAATCATTTGTCTTAAATTTCCTGTCTATACTTGTTATCAATAAAATTCTCTTCTAAATAATTTTTTTTTAAAATTTTCTAGGTGAGATAGATTTCCATTTTCAGATAGGAATCTAAAATCATCCACCTTATAATAAGTTATTAGGAAGAGTTAAACAACTTGCTTTTAATTCAAAGATATTATAGATAAAGATATTATATATATTAAAGATATTTTTGCTTGTTTTTATTTAACAGTTTTTTCCAATGATCTTGATGCATGAATTTATCACTAATTAAATCAAGTTATCTGTCAATAATATCTTTCATTATAGCTGTTTAGTTTGGTTATTTAATAATTCTTTGTTACTTAGAAATTAACTTGATATAGTCTTACGTTTATCATTTTTTTCTGCTTCATAAAAAATTTGTTTTCTAAATAGACCTTCTTATACGGTTTAAATTTAATAATCGCAACAGCAACAGTATTTTTATATGGTTTAAATTTAATAATCGCAACAGCAACAGTATTTTTATATGGTTTAAATTTAATAATCGCAACAGCAACAGTATTTTTATATGGTTTAAATTTAATAATCGCAACAGCAACAGTATTTTTATATGGTTTAAATTTAATAATCGCAACAGCAACAGTATTTTTATATGGTTTAAATTTAATAATCGCAACAGCAACAGTATTTTTTTAAAAGTCTACATAAGTTTCTTTGTGAACTTCTTTCTTTTCACCATTCAGCTTTTGATATGTTTGTATTGGTAATCCTTCTAATTTTTCTCCTAGTGCACAGTGGGCCATATCATGTACCAAAAATGAGCAAAAATGCAAAAGATATCTTTTTTTTTTAAATATTCATGTAAATGATAAAAGTTAAAAATGTTTTTCTCTTCTGAATAACAAAATAATATTAGAAACTGTTATAAATTCTTCACAAAGAATTCACCAATTTTGTATTTGATTCAAATATGTTCAAAATGGCTAATACATATTAATTTTTGTTGCGTTAAAAGTGCCAACTGATATAATCCATAGACCATATTGACATGTTTTACCAAAATTTGAAAAGCAACTTTTTTGTCCATGGGACAAAAGAAATGCTGCTTAAAGTTAGAAATATCATAAATGAGATTTGCTTACAGGATTCTTGATATCCTTATGATCTTTCTGGGAGAATTTAGATGTTTGAAATATTTCTTTATGCTTTTTGAAGGATTTTGTTTACCACCTGCACTATTTAAAGAAAGTTATTTTTTAATTTTTATTTGACTGCAGATAGATGAAAATCTGTTGTTTTTTTCCCATCCTCAAATTAGGTCAGGTACCAACTTCATGAAAGTTGCTTATACCAACTCATGATAATTGCTTGTTGATAACAGATCAGATGTTTTTATTGGATACAGTTCAGAGGAAATCGCAGCAGTGAAAGAAAATGGTGAAATAATTGAGTATTGGTATTTATATTTTAGAAGTTTTAAAGAATTCTGATTTACATACCAGAACTCAGCAAATTCTGATTTACATAGCAGAATTCATTAAACTCTGAGATTGTGCATACCAAATTTTTATCAAAAAATTTTGGTTAAATTCATGATTAGTTTTTTTTCATAGACTTTATCATGATATGATTTCATCTGACATAAAAATCATATTGCACTAATAAAATATGTTCATTTGTGATGTTTCAGCATTTCACGTTTCAATTTTGTTACATTTAAAAAAGAGATCTTTTAGTTTTTTAGTGTACTGAGTTTGATATTTGTTTGAACTACTTTTAGATACACTGCTGCATGCAGTAAACTTTTAGTCCAATACAAGGTGACTTTTTGTTCCTTTTACTCAAAATAAAATAAATTTCTTGTTTTGTATAAAACCAAAATACCATCACATAACATTTTAACATTGCATCAAATAATTTAGGTTGCTTTTAAGCAAGTTCAAAGCGCGGAGTTTCCTACGATTGAAGCTTTTACCAAAAAGTATAGAGTAAGTTGTTTTTTCTTTTAACTAGTTGTTTATAACTAGCTGCTAAAGTTAGCCTTTAAAACTGTTATATTTAGCTTGATTGCCCTGCTGCTATGACAAGAATACAAGAAGATCGTCCAATAACAATCAAAGATGATAAAGGCAACACCAGTAAATCAATAGCTGATATTGTCATGGTACTTTTTAGTTTTTCTGATTTTTACTTTTATCTCTATAAAACGGTTTACATCATATCTCGCTTTACTGTTTTTTTTTTACTAGCTGTTTATCACAATCATGGATAAGCTGAGGCTAAACATACATGCCATGGATGAAATACAGCCAGATTTGAGAGACTTAAAACTAACTTTGGATCGCTTAAGCGTTGTTACCGAGGATTTTGAAGGGAAGTTAACTGTTGAAAAGTGGTAGGTGATTACTCTTTTTTCTAAAAAGAAGATAAATTTCAATCCTTCATAATGCACAGTACCCTAAACTTCTTATATAAAGATTGTATCTAAGTTAGACGTAATTTATTGATGTTACAGGCTAAAAACGCTGGGGGAAATGAGAGCGCACGATGAACTCACTGAAGAGCAAGTCAGACAGATGCTGTTCGATCTTGAGCAATCTTACAATGCTTTCAATAGACTTTTGCAACACACTTAATACTTTTTTTGCGTTTTAGAAATTCTGAAATGATTTTTACAAGTGTTGAGCAATTTTTCCCATTTGTGTTGAACAATATCAGCTTGTTTCAACCAATATTTTCAAACATAAAAAAGTTTGATATAGGATATATATTCAAACATAAAATATCGATATTAAGTATCTTTAATTGATGTAGTAACAAATTCAAATATAAAGACATGGCCTCATTTCTTTTATGAAAATATGAAATGCAAATGAATGTCTTAATATGCATGACGTGCAATTATGTTGTCCAGCAACTTATTTCTTAGTAAACCTTTTTTTTTGTCTCGATAATTAAAAAAGTATAGGTTTATCTTAATCTGAAAGCCATATTACCAAATTATTTTTCAACCATGGAAAAAATGGAAAATATTTCAGAGTTTTTAAAAGGTATTCTTTAACCTAATTCTTTTCTTTCTGTAATTTTACTGTTTTAAAAAATTTAATTGAAAAAAAAAACAAAAACAAACAAAGTATTGGTGGTGACAAATAAATGAACATTAGAAATTTGGAAGTTGTGAAAAAAGTTTCTAGAAAACTATGCGAATGAAATTTAAAGGTTGTATTTGGAGACCAAAACAAAATTGGTCATTTGAAACAGGAATTGAGACCAGGAAGTGACCAGGTAGACCTACTCATCTGCAGTAGATTGTGGCATTATAACATTTTACTTGGTTTCCGGAGGAGGAACTTGTTCAACTCAAATGTTTGAAACACAAAAACCTCTCCCGATTTTTACTGTACAGCTTTTGCATTTACAAGTGGAGACAATTATTTTAGATTATATTATTTTTTGTACGAAGATAATTTTTAAAATTTTGATACCAATCTTTCACATTTACTCAAAAGAAAAAAAAGGATGCTCTCAAAAGAAAGGAATAGGGAAACATGATAGGAGTAATCGTAAACTAAAGTTAAGAATTTCTTTTCGGCATTCACTTCAAGCGTAAACTCAGAGAAGAATTGAGACACTGAGAAGTGTTGAAACTGTCTTCTGAACTGGTCATTTTTCATGATCTACAGGAAAAAATACAAAAGAAGGATCGACAGTGGTTGTGCGAAAAATTAAGATAAGGGTATTACGCTGATTTAACAAAAAAAAAAAAAGGATTTAGAATGAGATTCTAAATCAAGCAAAGTTTAAATCAAACTTTGTTTGAATTATTATCTTGAAGTATTTTTGTTGTAAAAAGCACGTGGGATTTATTTTGTTTGTCTATGAAAACTGGAGAGTAAGGACACAAAATTCATATGCATATATAATTTTTGAGAAAAAAGTCTAAGGAATTAGTTCGACTATTGTAGTGTAAAAGATAGTTATAAAAGATAAATATTTGACGGTTCTTTTTTGTGTTTATGAAATAATGAATAGTGTTTCTGAGAACAAAGAAATATAACTTTTTAATTTTCTCACAATATATAAAATTATGAAAAGTACGAAAAAGCAAGGCGAACCCACGTGCACATAAAAGATAAAATTTCTCATTCAAGTTAAAATTTTGTTTTATAAATACAGCTGAAAATACAATTTTGTTTACTTCGGTAAAATGACAATAGCTCAAATTTAATATATATAGAGATAAAATAGGTGCAAAATTGTCGCGAACCTTAAAAGTTTTTAAAACTCGGGACAATATAGTAGCTATTTTATGACTTTTACTTACCAGTCGAGACAAGACAACACATTAAAATACTTTGTTACCCATTAAAATAAATTATATATATATATATATATATATATATATATATATATATATATATATATATATATATATATATATATATATATATATATATAGTAAATATATAAGTCGAAACAAGAAACACATAAAAATAAATTGTAAAATAATAACCTGTTTAGAGAACAATCACTCAAATGTCAGAATCACTACACAGAACGAACGTGCACAGAGAGAGTTTTATTACAAAATTTAAAAGAGAGAAAGAGTTTTAATCGCGTTTAAAATAGTGCTGAGAGATTTTATGCTGGAATGGTTACAACATAAGATGACATTTTGCGCAAAAGTTCCAAAGATCTTTGAAATATTACTTGATTGAGTAAAATGCTAAAAAGTAAATTTGAGTAAAAGGAATGAAAAAAAAAATTTTTTTTAAGTGTTAAAGAATTTCACTGAAGTAACGACTAATTTGTGATTAATAATTTTTTTAAAATTTATCATAACAAACTGCTTATATAATTTTGTATCACTGTGACAACATGCTGCAGTGTAAGGGCAAGATATCAGTGACAACAATCTTCAGTATAAGGGCAAGATATCATAGTTTCAGTTACCCTAGTGAAAGATTTTACTAAAAGATTACTTTTTGCTAAAAGATTTTTTTGGTTTATTTTCATTAACGAAAAAAATGTGGCCACCAGTCAAAATTTTACGTAAATATTTTAGTTCAAAGCATTTAACAAAGATTGTAGCTAGTTGAACAGGACGCACCAATTAATTGCTGCATCGTGTCTATAATTATTATCAATGAAACAGGCAGCATCAGAAATTTAAAAAAATCAAGATGTCCCTTAATAACAGTGTTTTCACGCAGATCTCTAATGTAAAACAGGGTAATGATAACATTTTCAAAGAGAGAACATCATAATTGATTTAAACATTTTCTGTTACCTAAACAAACGCCATGTGACTGTCTAGACGGGGGTTCCAAATATAAACTATATTAAAGAAAGCTTTATTCTTCTTTTCCGATAATATAATGTTTGATTTATCGTAAGTTATTTCAAATTTTATTAAAAGTTCGTTTAGATTTTTGTTTAGTATTATTGGCAAACAAATTTGCATTTTAATATTTTCTCTTTTAATGATGTTCCCAAACAGAGACGGAAAATGTTTTTCAAATTTTTCCGGTTGTCGAGCAAATGTTAGGTATACCGACAATGAGACGAGTCTATCATCGCTTCAGTAGTTTTTGGAACAGTTAAACACTTACTGTTCATAGCGGGGATAGCCGTTTTTTGGAAAAAGTAAGTCAATAGTACTTTTAAGTGGATTTATTTTACAATGAAATTCATGTTGTGATTTTCATAAACAAAATTAATAGAAACGGTTCCATTAACTACTTACATTTAGGGCACCAAGATGCGGTCTACTACAGTATGGTTGTTTGTAGCGCTACTTTCATTAGCACGGAGCACAGTGGTTAAAGGTATAACACTTTCTACAAAACCTGCAAATCTAATTAGTCCTGGGAGCTGGCAGATATTCTACAATATAATATTTCTTGCACTGAAATTTATGATTTGCAATCGTGGAAAATATTTAACACAGTTAAATCTTGTAGCAAAATATTTTATAATATTCTTTAACACTGCTGCTATTAAAAGATGAAACAAAGGTATAAATCAGTCTCCCATTTTCAGTTAAACGTTCTGTTAAAAGCAATAAAGTTTCTAATGAAATGTATTAGTGACCCGATGTTCCAACCACATCCCTTCACATCTCTTCACATCCCAAAACATCCTTGAACGACTAGACGTCGAACATTCGCCGAAAGGCGTTTGACGCCGATATGGCTTGGGAATTAATTAACGTCCTTCATTTGGTTTTAAAAATTAAACTGCAAAAATATAAGTGCTGGTTTAGATTTTCATGGCATAAAAGCAAACAGAAACTTCTCTAGTAACCTTCTTACGTTCTTACCAAATATGTTTACATTCTTAAGAATATTTTTAGAAATAAAAAAGACCGTGGATATTTAAAAATATAAAGAATTTTTTTTAACAAAAAAAAAAAAATAATAATAAGTAATTTATCGAAGGTATTTATTATTAAAATGTCTTTCAGTATTTAAAACTATTCACATTTTAATGTACAATTTCAACATTCCAAATTGTTTTAATATAAATAAGAATAAATTATTATTTTGCTAATAAACTCATTATTTTGCTAATAAATTCATGCGTAAGGAACGTCAAATGGCGAAATTTATAAATTTATAACACGCGTGTACACGATATTTTAAAGAGGCTTCCAAATCTTATTTGGGCGCTGGGCGGGATGAAGAACGGAAAAGTATTCAGGCAAATCTCGATTTCGAATTCAATAGTTACGAATTCTCAGCTCATGCGATTTCGGCGTCCAATAAGAATACTATATCGTCTCCAATACATGCTTAACCCTTTTTGATTCTGAGATATTTTTCAACTTGATGCTTTTGTAACAGTTCCATAAAAAATTGCGAATGAGAATCAGGTGCTGTGTTTAGTTGCAGTCTTGCACCTTACATCAACTTTAATGTAACATTATTCATAACTATTTTAACCTTTGCTACTGAAAATTCGCACCATATTTATAATTTATACTTTAAAATTTAATGTTTAAACATTAAAAATGAATTATGCCAAAAGATTTAGAGCCAACCGAGGAGCAATCCAACAAAAGAGATGTTCCAGCAGTTGCAGTTGTGGTACCTCAAACACTTGATGATGAAGGGAGATGTAAGAAATAAAAATTTTATTTACTGACATTAGCTTTCATTATGTTTTAAAAACTTTAATGACTTAAAAAATTTCCTTTGAGACTAATTATAATGCTTTAATTATTTTTAGTAACAAATATCACCATGAAAAAACTTCTATCTGAAACAAATAGATACCGCCTTATGCATGATGCTACTCCTCTTGGAAACTGTCCAGTTTGCTCAGAAGCAGCTCAAAAGCATGCAGATGAAATAGCACTTTCTGGTGTTACTAAGCCGGATCATAATTCAAAATATGGTCAGATAATTTTTTCATCAAAGGACCCTGAAGATATAAATCAAGGAGCAGACTACTTTGGAACACTTGTTCCTGCTCGAATGTATTTTTATTTTACTAATAAAATGCTTTTTCCTATCTTATCAAGACAAGCAACAGAAAAACCAGGACTTATATTTCTTTTGTTTGTCACAATCTTTTCATATAGTCTCATGTTGTTTTTTTTGTTTGATTTTCTGTATTTATTATTTTTATTTAGCTATAATCAAATAAAAAACTTTGATTTTGTAAAAGACGCTTTCAAGGAAAATGCAGCTGACTTCTCTCAGTTGGTCTGGGAAGGAAGTGAAGTTGTTGGATTTGCCAGTAAAAAAGCAGGTGATACTGTGTATGTAGTAATATACTTCAACCCAGCAGGAAACAATGAAAGCTTGAGCTTTTATGACAATGTTCACAGGGTAACTGGAGCTGGAGATGTGCAGCAAAAAAGTAAGTGAAATGACTTCCACTTTGAATTTAGTTTGTGTTTAATTAATAGTCAAGTTTTTGAAATAAATGAATTTTTCAATAGAATACTTTTTTGTGTGAATATTTTTAGATTTTATAGTTTTATATGTGATAGTAAGGGTAAGTATTTGTGCAAAATATAAAGACTAACAGTTTTAAATTGAAAGCAATAGTTTTTTATTATTTGGATTAAAATTGCTATCTTTTTACACACACACGCACGCATCCACACATCCACATACTTGCATGCATGCATGCATGCATGCATGTATGTATGTATGTATGTATGTATGTATGTATAGCACATACTCAAGTATATGTGCTTGATATACTTGAATATGTGATTGAGAGAGCATTATCTTTTTATGTAGAAATCTTTACCTTTAAATATAAAGTTACAAATCAAAACCTTCATAGGCTTTAATGACAGCTCTATGTTGACTATGTATTGCCTCACAAGTTAATTCCAGCTGGTCTGGATCAAGTTGGACCAATAGGTCTTAGCTGACGTCACAGACTGGATGGCAGACCAAACAACTTATATACAAAGGATTTTGGTCTGCCAATGACAGGGGCTACATTTGAAGAATCCAAAAATGAGCAGTTTCACTTTTGAAGAAATCATTAATTTTGTAAGCTCTGCATGCCAGCAATTATAACCTAGGGGATCAAAATGTCCTTGATGAATGTGATGTAGGTGTTTTGATTAACTTTTACATCTTCTAGCACGAAAACCTAAGGTATGGTATAGCCCTTTGAGCAAATTTCAACCAAACCATGTTTGTAGGGTGCTGTTTCTTGGTTCTGAAATTAGTTGAAATAACTTCTCTGCATTTACCAATGACGCTGTTTACCTGTTTGGTTTTGATTTAACTCTGAATATCTTCTCATCAAAATAGACAATAGGAATGCCATGATCATTCATGAGTTCAAGAAGTACTCTAACTCTTTGACTTCTCACCGCTCTACTTTTTCAAAAAACTTATTATTTCCAATTTTTCATGAATCAGTTGTTGCATTGTCTATCTGAATACTTTAATGTCTCTGGCAAGTCCTGATATAGTTCTGTTTTGACTTAGTTGCAGTTTGCAGACAGCAGTGCTCCCAAATTTGTTAGTTTTGAGCACTTTGGGCACAAATTCTTTGAGAACCTTGTAATTGTTAGCATGGCTCTATTCATCACTTACCAGTTGTACAATATTGGTTTTTTTAAACTAACTTCCTACAATTTTTTTACAGGAAGCTGGTTAAAAAAGATTTCATTTGTTTAAAATTTCTCCAATTTATGGGCTCTCCTGTATACCACCAAATCCAATTTGTAGAGAGTGCTAGTTTTTGTTTCTAGTAAACAATATTAAATCTGGTTCACTTAATGGTACATTTAGCTTTTATCTATTCATGCATTTATGGAAATATCTTCACCATGAGACACTTTATTACAATTGTTTTAACTTAATTTCCAGCAATATCTTTTATTAAATATTGTAGTTGTAGTACCAGATTCTCTCTTATAGTAACAGATTTTTAGGGTTCTTGTTAAATAGCAGATGTGAGCACTTAATTTAATATACATTCAAGTTTTATTTGTAATTTTAAAACCACTTAAGTTTCTTTGGTAGATAACTATGCTTAATAAAAATGTAAACTTCCATAGCCATCACAATGTGAACTTTAACATCAAAAATCTTCAAATTGTAAACATTGACAAAATGCAATCATAAACATTCCTAAAAAAAAAAAAAATAAAACAAAAAATAAAACAAAAGATTGTCTAAAGTACAGATATATTGTAAAATAATATACTTGTACATTAGAACAAGTTAAAAAATTTTTTACCATTTGGATATGTTGTCAAGTTTATTTCTTTACCAAATTTACTCCCTTTCTCTGACCCGCTCATCCTATAACTAATTTTTTATGGTGTGATTTACTTTTGTTAAGGAGCTTTGTTTAAGGACAATTTAAACATGCAATTCAACTCATGTTGAATAACTCAATGAAATAATAACTCACTTAGGATTATTAAGCTTTATTACTGCATGTTTGATGCTTAAATTTATCAAACAAGAAATTTATTGTACATTTTACTGTATGTAAAAGAAATAAAACTTTGAAATGTTGTCCTAGAAAATGTAACGTAGAATTAAGTGGCTGTCCTTCTGCATAAATTATTACTTTATTGTTACTGAAGTTTCCTAACATGTTCCTTCCATTTTAGTAAAATGCCCAGATGGTTGGAAAGTAAACGGTGCAAATTGTTACAAATTGTTTGAGGAAGAAATGGCTTGGGCAGATGCTGTTGATCATTGCAACGTTCTTAAGTCATCTCTGTTTTCTGGTGAAACTGTAGAAGAAGGGGCTTTTTTAAAAAGTAAATATTCACCTTAATAATTTAACAGCCAAAATTTAGTAACCAAAATAGAAAATATTTTTACTTTTCTTTTTCTTTTTGCACGTCAGCCATGCTGGTTGGAAGAAGCTCACCAACATGGATTGGAATGTCAGATATGGCTGCAAAAGGTGGATTCCAATTTGTAGATGGCACTCCATATGTCTATTCTGATTGGAGCCGAGAATCACAACAACTTGTTATTGATTTATGGAATACAAAGAAAGAAACTATTAAAAATCAATGCATAACTGCTTCCTATGAAGGGTGGAATTATAAGGTTATTTTTAGTTAATCCAGAAACATTATTTTTTTCATCTGATATCTATAACTTAAGTGAAAACACAAAGGAGGTTTTAAAGAAGAATACAATCTGATCCTGTGTGTCATGAAGTGTTCTTAATTTTCTTTCTTTAAGGATTGTGCTAAAAAACTGCCATTTGTTTGCAAGATGAGACCAAATGGAATGACTAGTTATTCTCTGGATTTATACTTCCCTGGTAGTTCATTTACTGATGATCTTTATGATGTAAACAGCCAACGATATGCAACAATGAAGGGTGTCATAATGAAAGCTGTAAACCATTTGTTAAAAAAAAGATTCTTATTGAAAGTTTTTTTAAGCAAAGTGATATTTTTGTTTTAATCTCACCATGAAATGCTTTTTTCCATCTGTTTCTGTCTTTAGTTTAATGAATCTTATGGTAAAGATATTTGGTTTGTTGGGTCAACGTTTTACCAATTTATGTAAGTAATTTATAATTATTTGTTGTTCACTTAATTTCTATTGATAAATGTCAACAACTTTTTCTGATATTAAAAGAAAACTTTGAGAAGAAATTATCTTAAGGTCTCGAGAAAATGGAGATGTAGCAGCATCTACTTTGTTACGATTTGCTCCTGATGTTCGTGCACCAGTTGATCCTATTACTAAGTTAAGAGATTACTTGAGAGGACAAACTGACTTGAAGATTTTGGCAGTTCGTTTAATTCCAGGTAAGTATCTAATAAAGAACTTGGAAAGCATTTTTCTTCTTTTAATTGCATTTTTCTTTTAAATGCATTTTTAATGCATTTTCAAAAAAAGTAACTAAATTTGTACATATTTTTTCATTTTTTAAAGTAGTTTTAAAAATACTCTTATACTACTGTATATCAGGTTCTGGCCGAGGCCTCCTTCCCCAACAGATCACTGGTACATGCCCATCTGGTTGTAGTGGTGACTGCTACCCAGAATGCAGACCTGGATGTTGTGGTCAAGTTAATTTAAATGCACCAGTTCAACCATCTGGATATACTGCTTGTTCTCAATATCCAAATTGTGGAACACCATGTCAGTCTAGCTGTTCTCAATCTTGCTGTCAGCAGAATCCATATCAAGTAAAAAAAATAAACAATTTTTTCAATTATTAAGTAATAAATATTTTTTAAATTGTTAATTAAACAGTAAGATTGTTAATTAAACAAAAAAATTTTCAAATAGTTTATTGCATCGATGTTGTGATATTGATGCATTAGTGTTTGATTTGTTTTGAAATCTTTATACTTTTATTTATGATAGCAATCATCAATGATGATGGGGTCAATAATGATTCAGCCTACTGAACAAAATTTTTGTCCCCAACACCCTGGTTGTGGCCAGCATTGTGCACCTAGATGTAGTTCTCAATGTTGTCAACAGCAAATGAGTCCTTCTTTTCAGTTACCTCAGATGTCAGTTTGCCCGCAATTTCCAAGTTGTTCCCCATCTTGTGCACCACAGTGCTCTCAACAATGCTGCCAACAACCATCAATGCCGCCTCAGCTGCCGCAGATGTCATCTTGCCCACAATTTCCAAGTTGCTCACCATCATGTGCACCACAGTGCTCTCAACAATGCTGCCAACAATCATCGATGCCTCTTCAATTGCCTCAAATGGGTTCTTGTCAACAAATGCCCGGTTGCTCAGCATCATGTGCGCCACTATGTTCTCAACAGTGCTGTCAGCAGCAATCTTTACTTCAGCAGTCGATAATGCAACAACCAATGATGATGCCACAAAACCTCTGCTCTATTCAACAACCTGGCTGCTCTAATGCTTGCGCTCCTGCCTGTCGACTAAGCTGCTGCAGTCTTGGAAGAATGAATCAAGGACGCAAACGAAGTCATGTGCACCACAAGAAACTGAAAGAGTCGCATAAGAAAAAACAAGATAAAGCTTGAGTATGCTTGCTTAGAATTATATCTCAAAAAACTCAGACTTCAAAACATTGTAATTAAAATCACTCTTACATACGAGAAACTAACGCAATGCAATTTAGAGAAAATATTTTTTATATTTGTTTTTCGCACTTTTTCTTTATAATTGTCTTTTTCAAGTATTCGCTTCAAATACAAGATTTAGGCTGCTCTAAAAACAATTGAAAAATTTATTTTATAAACTTTGTTTATAAAATGCATACACTTTTTATGTACTGGTATTATAAACAAATTTTTTATATTAAAAAAAAAAAGCTTCAAATTGTACATTTTATCTCGTTGCTTCCAAACCCTTTTTATAAAGCTACAGAGATTTTTGAAAAACTAATTAACAAAAAAAATGAAATAAAAATAAGATGTATTACTAATAGGCTTGAATAGTTATAAAAAAACAAAAATACTTTTGAAAAAATCAAGATAAAAAATGTTTCTGGATTTTAAATCGGCTTTGTAAAAGTTTGCATCCCCTAAATGCAAAAATTGAAATCTATTAGTAATAAAAGTTATTTACTTTCATGAAAACTTCCTCATTAACAGTAGAATAGTTAACTCACCAACATCAATATTGTTCACCATTTTCCAAAAGTCATGCACGTAGATAAACCTACAAATTTCAGCAGCTGAAAATACTACTGAGCTGAAACAATAAGCCACACAGTACACATATTTGCTCCAGTTCTTTTTATTTTTTTTTGTCGGTTCTTGTCCAATCGAATCTCATCATTTTTTTGTCCACTAATAATATTCTGTCTCTCCATGTGGTATCTAAAAATTTAAGCCAGCACTTTCTCTGTACACTTCAGGTCCCCATCAGCCTTCACTGAATAACTCACTAGATTTTTGACTTTTTCGTTTTTTTCTACGTCAATGAGGAATGCAGCAGAAATTGGAGTATCTCTTAGGTAAATTGCAAGTTCAGACAAATGCAAACATTGATAAATATTTACAAGCATCTATTATGATTGAAGTATTACTTTTTATTTTCTGTTTATTAATGATTTTCTGAAAAAATGTTTTTGTACTTTTTTGGTGTTCAGACAGTTTATGTCACTTTGTTCCACCTTTGTTCTATGTGCACCAAATTAACTTTCCAAAACTTTTTTGCCAGTTTTGCGAATTTTTAGCTTTTTTGCTGCTTCAACTCGATATCCCAAATACACCATTTGGGAAAGCCGAAAGTTACAAAAAATAATATGATTAAAGTTATAGAAGCGTACTGCAAAGTTGCAGAATCCAGCTAAAAGTTGGAGTTGCTACGTCTATAGCTAATGATCTTGGAAATGAAATGTCTTCCTATCAGTTTATAGGTTTATGATTTGACAATAAATATTATACAAAACAAAAAAATTAGGCAATTTAGTTCAGACATAACTAATAAAAAGAATACGACTTTTTAAGGAAAAATTCAAGTGACGAATCATTTAAGGCCATTACAAAACAATCTAAACTAACTTTAAATTTGGACATGAGCCAATATTTCTTCTAATATGAGTAAGCCGAAAACGAAATATTTTGAGCATGAAGGAAATGATGTACTGAATGGAAAGGGCAATTATAAAATCTAATTTGTATGAAAAAATAAATGTTGCCTCAGCATCCCTTTAGGAAAGATTCAAAATGCTAAATTCATGTGACAAAAAAAAGTTTGAACAAAGAACCACCAAAATATGAAATGCATGTGAGTTTTGAGTTTTTGAAATTTAGAAGTTGCGCTTACGAAATCATAATAGACAAGTTATTCTTAGAAGCACTACCTTTTTTAAAAAAATCATCGAATGATACGTATAAAGTTTTAAAGTATATTATAGTAGAACCTTTAATTAGAAATTTGTTCAATGGTTCAATTCGTATTTTGCTTCTTCTATTTCAGTGATGCAGAATTTTTTCTAAACTAAATCTCATAAGCAGCTTTTTACATTTCATAATGGGTCAGACCCTTGTTTCATAATGGGTCAGACCTTACCCTTGTTTCATAATGGGTTAGAACATACACCTGTTTTAACTTTAATTTCTGTCAAAAATGAATGAAGTTGGTCCTTTAATTATTCGGATTTAACTGATGAGTTTGCATCTGTAAAAGTTCCAAAAAATAAGTTTTGAACAAATGTTTGTCACGATGGATTCAGCATACACACCAACAACAACATCAACAATAACAACAATGGCAATAAATAGGTTGGGGCTGAGATTTATAAAGTTTTATGCGCGTATTTTTTTGCATCCAAAAAAAAAAAAAGTTGGTTTTTCTCGCTGAAAAATTAAGAAAGTTTGTTTTCCTTTTTTTAAAAAATTTACAAAAAAATTTTTGGACAGATATCTAGTAATCTATAGATCTATTCAGTAACTCGGGCCTTGTAGCACCCAAACCAAATTAAAATTATGGTTGATAAAGCTTGCATAAATATATATGTGTGTGAAAGACTAAAAGGCTTGCATAATTAACTAATTTTTTTTATAGCTGAAATAGTCGGTATTAACCACTGTTGCAACTTATCAATGTCTTATTTGATAGAAACTAGAATTATTGGAGCGTATTATAACTACATGGAACTACTTCAAATATCCGCAAAATTTTTGCGCTAGCTGTTGTTTAGTGTTTAACTGCTACTTAACAAAATTCTTCTCTAACAATCATTTAATTTTTTTTTTCTTATATTTCTCCTGAAAGAAAGAATAATATTAATTGAAAGAAAGCTTTAGTATTAAAATTACTAAAACTGATGATACGAAGAAACAGTTCTTTTAAACAAAAAAAAAATGATATGCAGACAAAAAGAGAAGTTGGACAAAAAATTAAAAAAAGAAAAATCCAAAATGTTGTTAAAACACGAAAATAGGTTCGAACAACTTGATCAGTTTAATTAGAATGCCATCTAAATTTGCAGTAGTAAAAAGATTCAAAATATTTGTGTGTTATGAAAACTTATCAAAATAAGTTGCTTGGCAAACTCACAGAGTTATATAACAAATTTTCATTGAAAAACCAAAAGAAGATCTAGTAACTACTTTTCCCGATTTATATTACTGATTCTAAAGGTCCAAGTGGCAAACAAGTAATAGCTGGTTATTCTACTTATAGATTAGCTGACCCAAAATCAGTTCATTCATGTAAGTGAAAAATTCCTATAGTCAGCAACTTTTTTGTTAAAAACATTGTGTTGGATAGAAATACGTCTTATCATTATCCGTAGAAAATGCTTCTAAGAAAGAAGTAAATAAATTGATATTGTTATGTCAAGAAAATTTGAAGAAGGAAAGTTGGTGTCTCCATTTTGACGGAAAATTTACAAATCATAATAAACACCAAAGTGTAGTTCTGAAAAATGTGATAGAGGAAATCAAAATAGTCCGCTGTCCTTATCTTAAAAAATGGCAAAGAAAAAACTATTTTTTAAAGGACAGGTAGAAATTACAAATATTTTTGATTTATAGAACTATAAAGATGATTATAACAGGCATATATGCTGTTATAATCATCTTTATAGTTATAAAAAAAAAAAAAGGTACTATTGTTATACGGAAAAAATAAAACAGTATGTTTCATTCCAACATCACGTTCTAGACAGAAACTGTGTACCCTATCTACCTCACTAAATTTGTATTACAGTTTTAATCGACAAGTGAAATTTTGTTAGTGGTAATTGGCACAAACTATAATTTGGGTGGCGTAATTTTAATGAGAATGAATTTAGTATTCTTGAAGAAGATATCAATAAAGTTTTTAGTTGTATAAAAGTTCTCACTTGTTTGAAGACGCATCGGACTAAAGAATCATTACTTTTTATTAAAATCCAGGCAGCAATATATGTGCTGAAAGATCAGTTGCTCAAGATTTGCTCAAATGCACAAACTCTGAGAAAATTGACTTAAATTTATTTTATTTATTTTATTTATATTATTAACTTAAATTAATTTATTTTGCCAAATATTAAAAGAAAAAGTAAAAAAAAAAAAAAGATCATCTGCTTTTAACTTTTTTTCAAAACTAAAAGTAGATAAATCACTATTTTAGTGTATGTATATGTGTATGTGTGTATATATACCATCATAATCAGAATAGGCATGTGCTATGATATTTTTGTCATTATCATAATAGAAATAATGACGATGGTGAAGATGAAGGTTACCGAGGTGATCGAGGGTGATAATTATATTGGCGGAAACGGCAGTAATAATTATAAAATACTTTGGTCTTTGCAAAAGAACATCCCAAAGTAAAAAGTGGCATTTTTACTTTCAAAAACTGGGTTACAAAATATTGAGCGTTACATATGAACCATAATTCTAGCTCAATTATTGTATATATGTGACGACCATACAATTCTCATCACAAATCGGAAACAATCAGGAATTTTTGTGAAAGAATTTGCAAAATGTTCCGGACAGTAATCAAATATTGTGTAATTGTAATTGTGGATGAAAATAGTTAAAAGTTGTAGTGCGTGGGTTCGTAACAAATTACATTTTTAAATCAATCGAGTTGAAAAATCAGCGAATTATTTCTGTTTAACTTTATTTTAGCTTACGCATATTAAAGTATCAAAGTTATAAACTTAAACATCTAAAATTTTTAACGTTAAAAAGATGTTAAAAATATTTTGATACCGCTAAAATTTAACAATTTTTAAAACATCATCATATGACGAAATTTCTTTTTTTTTCTTCATCGTGTTATTATTAGGGAGGATGGGGATAGGGGTGGGAGTGTTAGTGAGGGTGTAGATAGAGAATGGGGGTTGGAGTGAGGATGATGGACTTCCTAAAATTTGAGTCAAACTAATGAAGAAAGTATGTCTTTTCTTACCCTTGGAGCAATGTTTCACATTCTTTATGGATTTTACTTTAAGATTTATTGCTGACTGTTAAATGTGAAAACCAATAAAATTTTTTATAACCGTGATAATTTTTATGATAACTATATATTGTATTATTATTATTATTATTATTATTATTTTATTAGCTTTAACAAAAAGAAAAAGAAAATAAACAAGAAAACCGAAAAAAAAGAAAGAAAAGTTCAAATACTAAAACCAAACTCATTAAGATAAATCAAAAACATTCAAAACAAATAAAACGAAAAAATAATAATTTTTAGTTTTTTTTTATTTAAAAAGAATTTTAATTTTTTTGGTTGCAGATTGTTTATTGTATTGCATAAAAATCGGAATCAACGTAAACAAGGCAAGTAAGGCAATCAACGTAAGTATGTCAAGTTCGATATTGTACGTCGTGGCCGATATTTCGTTGCTCTACATCTTATGAAAAAGCTGACATTTTTCAGGCGACTATATTGCTAAAATTATTCACAATTGATTTAGAAATAAAAAATTTATTTTCAAGTTTTTTCTTTCTTTTAGCTATAATTAGTTAATAAAAGAGAAAACATGTCATCAATTTTTTGGGGGGCGTTATTCTTGTGAGGATATCCTTGTAAAAAAACGGAGGAACTGCATCAGCATCATTAAACTCTACTAACTTTAAAAAAGGAGCTTTGAACGCCGAGTGAAAATTGGAACAAGCGAACAGTTTGTTAAACAACATAAAAGGTATCACAATGAAAACAGTTTTTTTTATTTGTTTGTACGAAATCATTTATTAATTTTTATTATTCTTTATCAATCAGTATAAAACTGACATAATCAACTCTGCAACATATAACCATCATTAATTCCACTTGATGAAGATGATTTCAGGCACACAAAAATATAAGATTCCATTTCCAGAGTTTGTTTAATAATGTGTTATAACTTCCTTGTCTATGTGGATGGATGTAGTTGAATTAATTATTCATATAATTTGTTTGCTCTAATGATTTATTTATAAATAATTGTTCAAATCTTTTTTTTTATTACTTTATTATTACATATTACAAAACTTTGTGTTTGTGAGCGCGTGTGTGTGTGTTTATATATATATATATATATATATATATATATATATATATATATATATATATATATATATATATATATATATATATATATATATATATATATATATATACACACACACACACATTTACACAAGAGTTAAAATTACGATCACGTGTTATCATAAAAGGTTTTTTAATATCTATCATCGTAAATCAAATTTTAATGTTTTTTTTTTTCTTTTCTTTAAAATATTAACATTGTATAGCGTTAATTGCATAAAATAAAGTAAACAGAAAATTTTTAAAGGTTTTGAAACAAAAAAATAATATTCTGTAAAAATATGTTTAAAAAAAAAGATTCTGTAGCATAGTATTCTACAATGTTTAACGGAAAATTTTTCGGCGACAAGGAATTATTGTTACATTTTAGCGAGTGCATACCAACAGCTGCGTTATATTTTATCAAATTAAGTTCTAAGGTTTGTTAGTAAGTTTACGTTTTCTAAATAAACGTAAACAGTAGATATAATCTTCAGTGACAAAAAAAAAAAAAATTTAAAAATCAAAATCTTCAACATTACATGGTTCATTAACAATATGCATACCACGCAAATCTGTTTTCGTTCATGAACTTGAAATTTTAAAACTCGATAAAATCATGTAAAAAGAAGTTTAATTAAGATGCTCACACTTTTTTTTGTTAAATTAGTTGTTCGAGTATGGTCTTAATTTTTCATATGCAACTTAAAAACTATTTTTTCGCGTTTACAACTTTGCTTTGGTGAACAAACTTTTGGGGGCGTTAAATTCCAAATTTTACCACTTTCATGTTGTATTGTATGGGTTGTAAAAAGTAAAGTTATAAGAGTTACTTCTTTAAATTAAGCAGGCATTTTACTTAATGCAATCTAGAGGTATTGTTTGATGCAATCTAGAGGTATTGTTTGATGCAACGTATAGATAATTAACTTTACAACAACTAAACCTACCAAATATTTCCTGGGGAAAATAAGTCATAAATTAATTTTGTAAATAAGTAGCTTGTGATATAAATATAAAGCCTTTGAATTATCAAAATTAAAGAAAACGCGGGCGAAATAAATAAAAAAAACTATCGGCTATCTCACGGTTTAAACAGCAAAGTCTGATGCACAATGCCTAGTTTAAAAGACTGGCTTTATGACGCTGGCTCAAGATTATTTCCCTTTTCAAACTTATTTCCCTTGATAGACATTGCTTTTTACGTCATCGAATGATGTATTAATTTTTCCCTTGTGTGCAAAAAAGTTATTTTGTTTTAGGCTTTGTTTTTTTATTTTGGTTTTCTGTAAAACAATTTCCTTTATATATCACCAGATGAGATTTCTTCTATTTTTGTTTTATCTGATTTTGTTATCGTTTCATTGTTTTTAATTGTCTGGTTACAATGCGGTTTTCTTTCAAGAAGAATCCTTCCGAAGAAAAGTCTGTGTTCCTGAGCAGACTGCTGTGGTGGGGCATTAGGCTGAACATTTATTTTTTTACCATGACCTCTTATTTAGATGTGTAAAACTACATAAACTCATTTCAAGGTCAGTTAACAACAACTAAATACTTATACATCGGAATAAAAATTACAAGAACTTTTCGATTTTTTGAAGATCGAAGAATACATCAACTAAAGTAGGTAAAAATAAAAAAATAAAAAAATTGGAGAATTTCTGAATTATCGAGGTTAAGACTTGGGTTAATTTGAGTGTTGCATTTATTTTTCACTAAACCTTTGTCATATAATTATTATAATTATTTAATCGACTTTTATAAAAAGTTGCAGTTAGTTGGTTTGTCACTATCATAAGATATCAACCGTGAATTTCGCATAGTAAATATTTTAGCAAAGAAAAACAAATTAATGTAATAAATTATTTTTTTTTCATATTTCAATCCTTACTAATTAAAGGTTCCTCCTTTTTTTTCAGATATCTAAAATGAAGTTTAATGACATATACATCACGATTATTGCTCTAGTTTTTCTACAAAAATACATCGAATGTTTGGCTAGTTTGGGAAACGGATCAATTAAAGGCCAAAAATCATTGGTGAGTAGATAATCGTTTTGATAATGCCTAACGTTTTGGGTCAATAACCTTGTCATCCATTATTATCATTCTAACACTGTTTTGAAATAGCATAACTTTAACAAGGCGTTTTTTTACGTTTAAACTAAATGACGCAAGGTAACTTTTTTTCTTATGAAACTCCAATATTGATAAGAAAAGTTTCCACTTAATTATAAATATTTGATTGTTTGAAATGCACCATATATAAGACTCGAAAAACAAACAAATTAAATTGAACTTTTTTTAAGCGATACTAAAGTGAATGTTAAACGATTTCTTGTTTTAGTTTTTTGATAGTTGAAGATCTGTAGCGACTTCTACCAGTTCAAGATACCTCATTGACTTTTTTATTTTCTCGAGCTTTTGTTGACTCACGTTGAATAACAGTAAAAGAAAAAAAAAACAAAAAACAAGAAAATATGTATTTTTATAATTCATAAAAACACAAAAACGACACAAACATCACAAACATTTCTTCATTTTGGATTGATAAATCGGCAAGTGTAGAAATAGTTAAAGTTTTAAAACCATATATAAACAAATGAAAATTAACTTGATTAACCAATCCAAATTTAATTAAGTATTAATAATAAAATAAGTAAACAATTTACATTTACATTTTGTTTAAAAATCTGTCGAACAAAAAATACTTAAAATTTTATAATAAAGTAACGAGTCCAATAAGTTAACGAGTGTGTATTGTGAAAATGAGCGCACTACACAGTGTTCGAACGAGTTTAGTAATGCAAATACTGTATTCGTTTTTATTTTAGAGTATTGGTGGGTGTTGTTAAGCGCATATGCGAGTCATAGTAAATTCAAAGCATAAGAATGGTGTGGCGCCTAAAGTTTTTTCAATAAGTGTTTAAAGTGCATAAAGTAGTTTACAATACGGAATATTTCGGAATGAAGTTAAAATAACTAACACCTGTACTCTTTACCTATTTGGAAAACCAAATCAGCCGTTCATAAAAAAAAATCATTTTTAAAAAAAAGCACCGGATTGGTTCCCTTTTTCTATATGCTTTATCTTCTCTTGATTTTTTGTTTAAACAATCAATGCATGCAACATAAATGAATGTATCCTGTTAAGAGCCTTAATTGTTATTTTAGACAGAGAAGCTACGTTTATTCTGTCAAATGAAACCATATCTATGTACCGAAGGTGATGATAACCTAATTGAAACAACACTTTTACGCGCTCAAACTCGTGATTATGGATTAAAAAATACTGCCTCGATTACAAGTGGGAAAGCTAATAAAAAAAAAACGGTTTACACTGAGTTGTATTCTTTGTTAGGTGATTTAGAACGCAACCTTAATGATGCAAACCAGAAAAAAAAACGAGATAAAACCAATATAACTTCGTTGAAAAACTCCATCAAAGCCAACATACTCCTCAGATATCTATATGATTTAATATCCTCAGAACAACTGAAGAATCGAAGTACTTTTAAAGAAGAGCAAAGGGACAAGTAGCCTTTAGGAAAAATTATTGTTTTAAAAAACTAAAATTTTGGTTTTTAACCTAAGTTATATCAATATCAACATATTTATTATCATTTTTTATATTCCATCTTTTACTTCTTTTAGGGTACCTTCTCATGTACTCAAATTGAAGTTCACCCCTGGTGTAAAATAGCTTTTTATCAAGTGTTCATTTTTTCATCGGGTTTTGGCCACAACAACTAGTTATTTTTATAACCAAAGTGAAAAATGTTCCGGGGTGATGTGAGTATATATAAGGGAGCATTTGTTAGGTTCAAACAATGCTTACTTTCAGCTTATGTGAAGGCACCCTCCTTTAAGAACAAAGAAAGAGTTTATTATAAGTCAATTCTTACAAAAAAAAAAACCACTTTATTGTTAAATAATCCACGAAAATCATTTTGTAATAAATTTTAAAAGTTTTTTGTTATTTTTTGTTTCTTTATTTGTTTCATTATTTGTTTCTTATTACTGATTTGTAAAATCAGTAATAAGAAACAAATAATGCTTTTTTTATAATAATTTACTTTTTGTATATCTACATTTTTTTTTTTAGTATTTATGAGAGAAGTAAGGTGGGAGTTTATAAAAAACTCCTGGTACAATTTGTTAGTAAACATTTTTGTATTTATTATTTCACCAAAAAAAATTTAATGTAATTAATATAATAGAAGAGTAAGAGATATTTATAAAGTATTATTATCAAAATGTCTGGTACTAGAACCACTGCAATTTGTTCAAATACTCTTGTTAAAAATATATCTAATATAAGATTTGTCAAACAACGTATACACAAGTTATTTGTAAATCTAGAAAAGACATTTAAACAGACATGACACTACACACATCTGGATTTTTTTAATATAAATTATGTGGAAAAAAGCTTAGCGAAAACCTTTTTAATGCCAAGGATAACAAAAACCTATGAATGACTTTCAAAAACCATATAGAAACCATATAATAAAAGTTGCATCTTCTGAAAACCTTATATAAATCTCGTAAAAAATTGTATCTTTCTAAAGAAACTCAAAATTTTTTTGAGTTTCTTTAGAAAGTGTTTAACACTATTAAAGGTATCAAAATATGAACAAAACATTTTTTGGGTTTTTGCAATGAAACCGCAATCAGGTATTTTGATTTTGAAATTTTACATAGCTTTTATTGCATTCGTGACATTCCTAAGATTTGTTTTGAGAAAAACCTAAACAATTGTTCGATTATATTAGATTTGGAAGTTAGATTATATTAGATGACGAAGATGATTTAAGTCTTAGCTTATGAGTTTAAATTCTCAGTAACTGATGATATACAAAGAATATAAGGAGATCCATAAATTCCACAAACGTCAGGAGGCTGGCTCCTAACATAATTCCAATCTCACCACCCATATCACCTGGAGAAAAATATACAACATTATTAGCAAATAAGGAATGTTTAAGAGAAAAATACAAGAAAAAAATATGTTCCCGTTTTTTGACAGTATTTTAGAATTAAATTCTTTTATTCATTAGTAAAATAATCAAATTATCGATATATTATCGATATATTATTGATAAATTATCGATAAATTATCAATAACATTTTTATATCACTTTTAACTAAAAGTTCAAAATAAAGTGTTAACTTATTAAAGGTATGTTTTTCTATTGATTGCAAATCAATTAAAGTTTCCTAACCAAGAAACTGATAAAAGTCTAACGTGGCTTCTTGTTCGTGAATCTCTTTCTTGATTTCTCCGAAAAAGAATATGACGTAAATTATATTTTCTCTAAATTAAAAAATATTTTTTAATTTTTAAAATATTTCATTTAAAATAAAAAAAATTAAACAACATATTATGTAAATGTGTAAACATTACTTAGTGAAACATTTAAGAAACTAAATTTAGTGGTGAGTTCACTTCGTTAAATGATTCTATTTTTTTTTAGTTGGAACCCCCGTAGCCTTGTTTCCGCAAGGTTTTATAAGTTTTCAGTACTGATGTGTTTCCATCATAACCTGCTTAACTACACTATCTGATTTATTTTATTAACAGCTCAAACATAAAAAACAAGTTAGTATGGTGTATCGAACTAAAAAGATTTTAGACAAAAAGAGAAATCAGCATTAAAAATTTGTTGAGTACTATTTAAATTACATGAGTTTGAGTACTAGTTGAGTAGCATCTTTACAATTTATTGTACTATAACAATATAAATTTATTCTTACAAAATACTTTAAAAGTATTCAAAGAAGTCTTTGGTTTACAACTTTACATGCTGTTATACTTTATTAGCCTTACCGTGTCCTGCTTACTCAAATTATCCTGCTTACTCACTGCTTACTTCTGTTTGTGATAATTAACTCGAACACAAAATTCTTTTCTTTCTATAGCTGTAGTAAGCATCATTACATATTTTGTATTGATCGTATGTTAGTCCACTCAAAAAATGACTTGAATGAGCTGAAATTGCAAATACCGGAAGACCAAAGTACGGAATTGGTAAGTGCAAATTAGCGCATTTCCCAAAGATGAAAAATTCAAGTACAAAAACTCCACTGCATATTCATGCTAAAAAAGTATGAATATGTAGCGGAGGGGATGCAGAGGAGATAAGCACACCTAACTATATTACATTGCAGATAATCCAATACCATCATCTTAATAAAAAAAAGTTGCAGGAAAAACTAAATAAATTTGAAAAATTAGTTTTTAGTTGAATCTGGATGGGATCTGTTTAACTGTTTTGTAGATATTTATAAGCTTTGCCTATTGCTCTAAGTAACTTAGAAAGCATAGTTAAAAATACAAATTAAATTGGTTAAAAAAGACAAGTTCAACAGGTTTAAAGCATTTTATAAATTTTAGGTTTACCTTCTCTTTTATTTGATAGCAAATTATTTGCGATAAACAATTTCATAACATTAGGATAACTAATTCTCACTTTATTAAGCAATAACCAAACTTTTTGCTTGACCTGATCATTAAATTAGCTTCTTTAATGCCACAATTGATTTTTTAGCCAGCATTTGCTGTTTTTTAG